>NW_020954583.1:18298439-18356357 GCF_900497805.2 Vombatus ursinus
TTTTTTTTTTTTTTTTTTTTTTTTTTTTTTTTGGTGAGGCAGTTGGGGTTAAGTGACTTTCTAGTAAGTGCCCCTAGCTGCCCCTAGAAGATTTTCTTAAATGTTCTGCTTCCTTATGTGTATATATACACATGAGAGAACTTGTATATGTGGGGCTAGATTCTCTGAGATAAGATTTTTGCTAAGTCTGTTCCTTTTCATAGCTGTCTACTATCATCATTATTATTATACTTATTATTAACATTGTTTTCTCTTGTTTTCCTCACAGCATATATTCGATCCAATCAGATCATGGGCTGGGGTGAGAAGGCTATTGAGATCCGATCGGTGGAGACTGGTCACCTGGATGGTGTGTTTATGCACAAGAGAGCACAGAGACTCAAATTCTTATGTGAACGCAATGACAAGGTAACATTTTTTTTCCTTCCATACTGTCTTTCTTTATCACCGCTTTGTGAAAATCAGTTTGTTCCACCTAAAATTTAGTGAAACCTTCTTTAATAGCACATGAGAGTAGTTAGTTATAACACACCAAGAATACTATAGTGTACACTGTGTAGTTCATCTTACGACAGATTCTCTCTTGGTCTCTCTCTTGCTTCCCCCCATTTAAATCTAAAACACATACCATCAAGCTGGATGGCATTTTACAAAGAAATTCTAGCCTCAAGGAGCACCTAAAACATGTCATCCTGATGGAAATTATTTTTCAGCCAAATTGTGGTATAGTAGATTCATTGACTCTGTAATGAGGGGACTTGGGTTCAAATCCTACCATCAGTGCACATATTTCCTCTGTAAAAACGTTGGACAAGCTTTTTAATCTTTCTGGAACTCAGTTTCCTCATCTATTGAGAGGGATGGACAAGATGGGCCTCCAGCTTCTCTTTTAGCTATAGATCTATGATTCTTTGACCCCTTTGGGAAAAGCAAATGAAACATTTCTCCAAATCTTATTCAGATAGGACAGGCCTTCACGACCAGTGACCCACCAAAGGATTTCAGGCGGCCCATGAAAAACCCTTTACATTTTTCTCAGGCAGCCTGAAATCCTTTGGTATGCCTGTGGGCTGTGAGCGGCCGATGGACCACAGGGTTGTGCAGGCCTGAGATAGAAACTCTCATGTTTTAAACAATTCTTCATCAGTCAAGATTGATGTGAGTGAAGAAACATGTTTCCATACTTACATTGGTTACATTATAATAACCTTTTTGCCCTTTTTTGGGTGGTATTATTATCCATTGTTTAGTCGTTTTTCGATCATGTCTGACTTTTAATAACCTCACTTTGGGGGGTTTTCTTGGCATAGATACTGGAGGAGTTTTTTATTTCCTTCTCCAGCTCATTTCACAGATGAGGAAACTGAGACAGACAGGGTAAAGTGACTTGCCAAGGGTCATACAGCTAGTAAGTGTTGGAGGTCAGATTTGGTTTTTTTTTTTGTTTTGTTTTGTTTTTTTTTAATTTTTGTGAGGCAGTTGGGGGTAAGTGACTTGCCCAGAGTCACGCAGCTAGTGTCTGAGGTCGAATTTGAACTCAGATCCTCCTGACTCTAGGCCCAGTACTCTATCCACTACATCACCTAGCTACCCATTATTATCCATAGCTATTCTTTTTTATTTTAAGTTTTCATTTTATTTTCTAACCTAAACTTAAACTCCAAATAAAATGAGTATTTCCATAAACATAGAACAGGGGACAATTGAAAAAGAAACTACCGTACTTTGTTCTTAAGATTCTAATTAAATTCAACCTGTCACTTCTTTCTAGGTATTCTTTGCCTCTGTTCGGTCTGGTGGAAGCAGTCAAGTTTATTTCATGACTTTAGGCAGGACTTCTCTTCTGAGCTGGTAGAAGCGGTATGATAAGGGGATTACTGGCACCCAGAGTCTTCAGGATCTTCAGAACTTGGAATTGTAACTGGAGTACAGACCTGCACTGATGCAACATGACGCAGCAGACGTGGGCAGGCATCACTGGTGTTCGGTGTTCTCTTTCTCTTTTTCTTTTTGTTCTCTCTCTCCCTCCTTCTCTCCCCTCTCTCTTTCTCTCTCTCCCTCCCTCTCTTTCTCTCTTCCCCCACCTCCACCCCACCTTTCCTCTTCCTCTTTCAAAAACCAATCAAGGCTGCTGTGCAGCTGGTGCTGTTCAGTTAAAACCATCAGGTGCTATAAGTGTGGGGAATTTGGCATCACACTAGAAAGCAGCATGTGTCTCCTTCAGCTCCAGAATTCCTTGTTTTTGAATGACTCTGTTTTCTAAGTGTCTAAAGATGAAAACGATGAACATGCTGTTAGTTTGACTGGAGGGTAGGTAAGAGGAGGTGAAAGATGGTGGAGTGAGTCAGTCTTGCTGAAGCAGAGAGCAGATATAATATAGTAACATTAACAATGTATTTAATTGACATTTCTTTTTTTGTAATGTGACAATATGTGGACAAAGAGGAAGGTGCAGGTTTAAGAAGTTAATATTTATAAAATGTGAAAGACACAGTGGCTAGGATAACTTTTTTGTGTGGGGGGGTGTTTCAGAGGGTGGGGGGTAAAGGGAAGGGGGGGTCCTGTTTTTGTTTCTTTGGGATTTTTTTTTTTTTTTTGGCCTGGCCAAGAGCTTAATCATTTTTCTGTGTACCAGGTTTTGCCTAAAATGTGCAGATGACTTAAAACAATTTTTTAAAAAATTTGTTCATTTTCTATAATGATTCTGTGTTTGGCCATAACTTGGTTGTGTCACAGTATTAGCACTGCCTCAGTTAAAGGTTTAATTTTTGTTTAAACCTAAAAAGTGCAACAACAGTTTTACCATAGTCTGCACTTGCAGAAGAAAAAAAAAATTCCAAACAACATATGTTTATTTTTTGCCTACCTCATTGTTTTTAATGCATTAAAATAAGAGGTGGATTAGATAATACGTTTTTTAGAGGAAAACATTAATGTCTAATTTAATCTTAATACCAAAACTACCAGATTGAAAAGTCCGACTGTTATTCTGTAGCCAGTCTCAACAGGTGAAGAGAGTTTTTCATGGATATGACGTGGAGGGGAGAGTGGAATATCCATATGGCTTCATGACACTGACTAATGGACTTTGCTGACCTAGTTTTTGGAAAGCAAAGGCTTACATTTACCTGGTTCATCCTTAATGGCAAATATTTGGATGATTTTAGCCTACAACCACAGAGATTTCAGTTTTCTAAATTCGAGATTTAGTAGCAGACAGCTAACAATAGACTAGTTCTATAAACTGTTAAATGTTGTAGGAAACTTTTTGGGGGGGGGAGCGATGTTTTTCTTTTCTAAGAATGCAATGCACTAAAACTATTTTAAGAATGTAGTTAATACTGCTTATTCATAAAACAGCATATACCTGTGTTTTAGATGTAAGATCCAAGCTCTGGCTTTTCTCTCACACTTTTTCTTTCTTTTTTTAAGACAGTCAGTTTTACTTTTATGACTGTGTTCTTGACATTTGTAATAAATGTCTTAAGAGTAATAATTTGTTTAATGGCTACATGTTCATTACTTGAGAAACCTTTGAGTGTATACTATAATCTGTTGGTGATTTAACAATGCACAGTGTCATGATTCAGCCATCTGAATTGGACCTTGTTTATCTTGGGTGGGGGTGGTCTGTTGGCAGCTGCCTTAAGCTAAGTTGTTCATTCACTGAACAGGCCCTCAGTGTTCCATAGGCTTCATCTTCTACTGTGGTTAACTTTCTTTGATGGCATGACAGCTGGGGATTTTTCTTAACTTGTTTACCAAGTTGCCGATCACAGAACCATTTTAACAGTCAGTCACACCTACAAACCAAGAGTTTGGCTAATCTACTATTCCTTCTCCTCCTTGACAGTAGCTCTGACTGCTGTAATTAACTCCCTATTTTGAGTTCAGCATTTTTGCCAAAGGCTTTCCTTTGAACTACAGGAAAAATGGGGGGAAAAAAGAAAGCAGACCAGTGAGAATTTTTTTTTAAATTAAGAAAGCCTTACATTTTTGGGGTAAAACATAATTTTCACCGTTTTGTTTCTAGCTGTGTGACTTTTGGATGGCACTGAAGGCCAAGGCTGAGGGGAGTAGTTTCTTGCCTATTGCTTTGTTATTAGTAAGGAGATACTTTCCTCCAGTTAAGGGAGAGATTAAGAATGGAACAGGAATATTCTTGGATACTAGATTTCACTGCAACAACAACAAAAAAAAAATGATCTTACCAGAAAACATTTTCCAAACCAATGCTGATGGCTCAAGACTTCTTGACAACTCAGTAGTGAAATGCCCCACCATGCATAGCACAAGCATAAAAGGAAAAAAAAAAAACATTAGGGGGCACTGGTTAGTTATGGCAGAAACCTCATCCCATGGCCTTGGCTAACAAGTGCCCAGAATGGTGCCTTGCACTTACTAAATTTTTAAAAATTGAACTGAATAAAGTTTTCTTTAGAAGAAAAAAAAATAGAATAAACAGTTAATTTCAGTAAGAAAAAAAAAATGATGTAGCAGAAGAACTTGGCATCATTTCCTTACCTTATCCACAGACTTGAAATATCATGTGTTGTGGTCTGTACTTTGGGGCTAATATTTGATTGTAGTTAATACGAATAAATACTGTTTTGTGTGAAATTTATTGGGTGTTTTCAGTTTATATTGAAATTTACTTGTAATGCATGTTGCTCAGAATAAGACAAAAATAATAAAACCTAAACACCCCCTTAAAATTCATTGTGATAGGATTTGACTACAGCTGCATCCATATTACCTTGCGCAGAATAGGGCACATTTCAGGTACACCCTCATTGCTTGAGTCAAGTTGAATGGAATCCATCCCTTGGCTTAGTTTACTAAAGCTCATCATCTGTCCTTAAGTATTCACTTGGGTGAAGTTCTTGAGTACGATTTAGTTCTTCGTGAGTAAACCAGTCATTACCTTGTTGCAAATCAGTTCTATTCCAGTAGATCGGGGTTAAACCTTTTTTAATTCATGGACCCCTTTGGCAGTCTGATAAATCCTGTGGTCTTCTTCTCAGAATCATGTTTTTAAATGCATTAAGTATGCAGGATTACAAAAGAAACTAATTATATTGAAATACAATCATAGTAATATTAAAAAGAAAAAAGTTCACAGACTCCAGGTTAAGAAGTACTCCTACTACTAATCTATTGCATTTCTCCTCTGAAAGATTGCAGGCTACTGAAATTGCAGATTCTTGTGGAAAGGGATTCCTTATCCATTCAGCAGTCAGTAGTGACTCCATCCATATGAGTGCCAAGGTGGCAAAACTACAAATACCAACAGTATTATTAAGAAGTCATTACATCTGAAACCATGAACTCTGGCAGTGATGCTTTTGAAAGCAAAAAAAAGAAAGAAAGAAACCACAATAAGAAAAAAATGCTACTAGGTTTAGTCAAAGATTTAATAAATAATAATGTTGTGTATCTTGAAGTCAGAGTAACCCCTAACTGTAAAACTGCATTGTTTTTATTTTTACTTTATGCACATGCGCTATGTTGGAGAAAATGTTTACAGAAATCGTTTGTTACACTAATGCGCATCACATATTTATGGTTTAATTGAAAGTGAGTTTTTTTGTGGGTTATTAGTTTTTCATGATAGTAGAGGTATACTCTTTTGGTGATTTGTAACCCAGACTTCTGCTGAGTATAAAGTTGTTAAAACAGTAACGCAAATGACAAACTGTGTTAAAAAGTTACTAATCATAGAGCTGCGTAACAGGCTGGTAACGAACATTCAGCCTTTTTTTCTTTTCTTTTCTTTTTTTTTTTTTTTTTTTGGCAGTGCTATCTAACTTGTCTTCTGTGTATTACAAAAATTACGGTTGTTTCTCCCCCTCCCCCATCTTTCCTTAAATAAAGTCAAAATGACACCTATTTTATGTGGAATATGTTTGAAATTTTTTTTTTTTTCTGATCCTCAGATGGAGGAAAGGATGGAGGGTGGAAGTGTTTTCTTACTGCAAGGATCCAAATTTTACCCCATAAGGATCAAGATTCCCTATGGTGCCTGTTTGGCTGGATCCCCAAGAGTGGTTGGAGAAGTAGCATCATGTAATTATAACTCACCTTCCTTTAGTAACAGGTTGGAAGGTTAGACATCATCTCACTTTGTACATAACAGCTTTCTTTGTGGGTTGACCCAAAGACTAGGCACCATAGCTCACAAGCAGAATCTTTCTTTCTTAAAGAACTGTCAGAGTTCTTGTTGACCTGTTATGCAGCCCATTTTTTCATTCATGGAACAAAAGTTGACCTTTTTTGATAAAGTAACAAATTTTTTTCAAGGCCCATTCTGGTGAAAATTCTTTGATATTTGTGTCAGTCAGGCTTTCTTTCTAAAAACTGCAGTGGTGTGATGTGAAATGGTTTTTCTCATCCTTTTTATATACTCCTATGTTTTTTGTATTAAGGGCTTTTGCTTAAGGGACATTCAGGGAAGTTGGTTTTGTTCTTCAGAGATTGATTCCCAAGCCTGATTTTAGGTACTTCCAGTTTTTTTCAAACAATCAACAAGGGTTCGTCAAATAACTAGTGTGTGCCAGGCTCAGTGCTAAATGTTACACAAGTGTAGAATGAAAGCTCTGTTCATGAAGAGTTTACATTCTATGGAGGAGACGACATATGTGTATTGTAAGAATAAAAAGAAATACAAAGTAGTTCGGGCACTAACAGTTGGGGAAGGGAAGGGGAAAAGGAGGGACTTCATGTAGAAGGTCCTTAAGCTGCGTCTTAGAGGAAAGAGACTCTCCTGTGTCCTGATATTGAGGGAATGCATTCCGGTAATGGTGGCAGCCAAAGCAATGACATGGCAAAGAGAAATGGAGGGTCATTTGTGAGGAGTGGAGAATTGGTTAGTTTGTCTGAATTACAGATTACAGGAGGGGAAGTAATAACCATGGGTTGAGGCCAAGTTGTGAAGGGCTTTTTGTTTTGTTTTGTTTTTTTGCTAGGCAATGGGATTAAGTGACTTGTCCAGGGTCACACAGCTAGTAAGTGTCAAGTGTCTGAGGTCGGATTTGAACTCAGGTCCTCCTGACTCCAGGGTTGGTGCTATATCCACTGCGCCATCTAGCTGCCCCACTGTGAAGAGCTTTTAAATCCAAACGGAGGAGTTTATCTTTTATTTTAGCCCTCGAGGCAATAGGTAACCATTGGACTGTTTTGAATGTCAGTTCGATCTGCTCACAAGAAAGTTACTGGCATCTGTGTAAGATAGATTGTAGTGGGAAAGGAGGAACCAAGAAGACCTGTTTAGGGCTGTTGCAGTCTAGAGAGGAGATGATTTGGGCTATAATGAAGATGGTGGCTGTGTGAATTGAGAGGAGTTTGACATGGGGTATTGTGCAAGCAGAAACAGTGAAATTTGACAGCTGATTGTTTATGTGGGGTGGGGAAGAGTGAAGAGTTGATAATGCCACGATTATGAACCTTGGGTGACTGGAAAAATGGTGGTGCTTTTGCTAGAAATAGGGGAAGTCTGGAAGAGGGTGTATTGGGGAAGAAAGAGTGTTATCGTAAGGGCTATGTTACAGAATTTTCAAAACAAAATTTACTAATACTGACTTTTTAAAGTTCCATTAAGCACTCTTTAGGGTGGTGTCTTAAAGGAAGTTAAAGGTATGGAGCTCATTAACATTCATTAATTGCCATCTATGTACCAGGCCCTATTCTAGGGATTGGAATGCAAATTATAATGAAATAATCCCAACTGTCAAGGAGCTTAATTTTTAAGATTACAGTAACTCTAAATAAAAGACAAATTCAAAAGAAATGAAATCATCAGTTTTGAATCAGATTGCTGAATGTGTCTGATGCTGATAGTAGCTGTTTTGGTTGGTTTTGCTCACCTGTTTTTCCATTTTGCAACTGGTAGCAGAAGGGGATGAAGAGGGTAGGGTGTAAAGGAAAGTGACTGAACTTCCATCTGTGCCAGCTAGACACCCACCTATCCTGCGGGGAGACTTTCCTGTTACACCTACCTGATCTCCAGTTTCAGGTAAAAAGAGAAGGAACTTTCTTCTAAACAGTAGACTTGCAACTCCCGCTGCATGTGTCCCCATCTGAGCCATTAGAAGTCAACTTCCACCTCCTACTATACCTGTTGGTCTGATCTTCCACCACCTCCAGATTCAAAGTGGCATGGCGTGACCTCCCTTGTGACCACCATCTCTAGCCTAATCTACAACCTTCAGAGGGAAGAGGAAAAGTGAAACAGTGTCTCCCATCTGATCCTGTGCTGCAGCGTCTCCTGCTTGATCCCTACCTTCCTCTGGAAAGAGGCTTGGTGCCTTCTACTCAGTGCATACAGCTGGCCATACCCTACACAGCTCAGTGATTCTGAACCCCTGTGGATCATCATCCAAACTTTATTCCCTATCTCCCTCAACCTGCTCACATCAAAGTCTCGACCAGATCCTTCCTACCCTTTCCACTGTGCCTCCTGGAATACCTGTTCCATAGGTAACAAACGATTTCAGCTTAAAATCTTTTCCTCTCCCCCTCCCTCTTCTAGCTATCTCCTTGATGAGATAGCCTTCTCGCTATCCTTTTCCGTTACTGGCCAGATTTTTATTCTTTTCTTCTCAGCTCACTGGTCTAAGCAAGGATGTTAGAATATCCCTTACTCCACATTGCCATTTCCTCGTTCTCCAAATACCTCCATCACTCAGTAACCTCTCCTTTGAGATCATACAATCCACATCCTCTACCCAACCAAAAACCTGGTGACAGTGTTCTACAGACCTCTGGTACATTCCCCGTTGTTCTTCATTGAGTTCAGTACCTAGCTCACAATCTTTCCTCCCCAATTCCTGCCCTCATTCTAAGTGACAACAACATCACCCCCACAATTCTGCTTCTGACCTCATTATTCCATTGAAACTTTTTCCACAGCTATCAGTGTTCTCCTAATTGCCACATCCGGTGGCCTCTTCTCAGTCCTCATTCTTGTTGACCTGTCTGCAGCCCTTGGCACTGAAGATGCCTCTTCTGTCTAGGTTCTATATAAGTATTCCTCAGTTCTCCTTTAATTCCGTATCCAGGCCATGCACTCTGACCATAGGTCCCCCCACATGTGACTTCATTTGGTAATCTCATTAGTTCCCATGTATTTTAATCATCTATATGCTGCCTTAACATCTCTGTCGACCTTTAGTCTTGTATCTCTAGCTGCCCTTTAGACATCTCAAACTGCTTGTCCAATAGACATCTTAAATTTGACATGTCCAAAACTAAACTCATCTCTCCCTCTAAATCCTCCCCCTTTCCAAACTTCTCTGTTACTATTCAGGGCAACCATCTTCCTGGTACCCCTAGTCCCACAACCTAGGTGTCATCTTTGACTCTCATCCTCCATATTCAATCTGTTACCAAGGCCTGTTGATTTCATCTTTGCAATATCTCTTGAATACACCACTTTCTCTCCTTTGACTCTAGTGAATGCATCACTCTAGTGAATGCCCACATCATTTCACCCTCAAACTACTGCAGTAGCCTGCTGGTGAGTCTGCTTCCCTCAACTCTCTCATCACTCCAATCCATCCTCCATTCAGCTGCTAAAGTCGTTTTCTTAAAGCATATGGCCAACCATGCCACCCACCTCCACACCCCCACTCAGTAAACTCCAGTGGCTCTCTGTCACTTCCAGCACCAAATAGAAAAGCCTATAGACCCCTTCTCAGAATAAAGTTTTGAAATGTATTAATAAAATATAAGACTACAAAGGAAACCAAATATATTGAAATAAAGTTCTCAAGACATTTTTTTAAAAATGTCAGGGTGGTTAGGAGTTCTTGTTCTAAGATGACAAACTACAGAGAAGATGCCAACCTACATTGGTAAAGGGAGTTCATCCTATACCAATGAAATCATATCCAGCTCCTATACCTATTCTTCAAATCATGTGTAGGAATACTAGCTTCTCTCAGGATATTTGGTAAGTTTCCGGAGAGTACCTTGGAAATGCTTTAGATCAGCAATTCCTAACTTGACATTGTGAACTTGTCTTTATCCTTAAAACAAATTAAACTATTTTGGTAACTATTTCAATATGGTTGATTTCCTTGGCAATCCTGTGTTTTTTATGCCTTTGAAAACAGTCTAACAACGAAAGATTACAAACTTGTTTTAGAAGTTGCTATTGAAACGGTGACAAAGGTGGGGAAAAATTTTGTTGATTTGCTAGCGTAAGCTTTTCTTCTTCAATCCATTTTAATGTCCTCTGACCTGGAATGCCCTTCCTCCCTTATATAATCAACCTATCTATAATGACCTATTCTTTAAGGTCCTCAATTCAAGTGCTACCAGTAAAGAGGTTACTTGTATCAGCCACCATTGTGTGAGTGCAATTATGTCACAAGTGCTTTCGTGGCGTGTGCTCGCGCGCGCGCGCACACACACACACACACACACACACACACACTTCCATTCACCTACTCAGTAAACTTCAGTAGTTCCTTGCCTTCAGGATCAAATACAAAATGCTCTGTTGGGCATTTAAAGCCTTTCATTACCACCCTATTCCCTGCCCCTAACAGCTTTCCAATCTTTTTACGCCTTACTCGGACATATTCTCTTCCAATCCAGTGATACTGGCTTCCTGGCTGTTCCGGGAACAAAAATGCTCTATTTCCTGACTCTGGGCATTTTCCCTGGCTGTCTCCCATTCCTGGAACACTCTGCTTCCTCCACCCCAATTACTGACCTCGCTGGTTTCCTTTAGGACCCAATTAAAATCTCGTCTTTGCAGGCAGCCTTTTCCAGTCCTCTTAGTACCAGTAATGTCCCTCTTTTAATTATTTCCTATTTATCCTGTATATAGCTTGCTTTGTATAGATTAGCTTGCAACTTGTTTCCCCTATTAGATTGTAAGCTCTTTGAGGGCAGGAACTGTCTTTTGCTTTTTTTTTTGTATTCCCAGTGTTTAGCACAATACCTGGCATGTAGTAGGAGCTTAATAAATGTTTATTGTTTGATTGATTGATTGATAGTCCTGAAAAACCTGGGTTGAAATGCTAGTTCTTTTTCTTGTCAGCTGTATAAACTTGAGTAAGCAACTTAACCCCAATAAGCCCCATTTTCTCTTTTGTAAAGTGAAGGATGTATTAGTTGTCTACAAACTTTTTTGATCACAAACCCTCATTAAAAAAAACACACATTAAACTCCCAATACATGTATTCTAATTTATTTTAAAATTATATGCATGCACTATTATGTACAGCATGCATATTACAAAAGTTACATAATAATCAAAATTTTTAAAGGATGAGATAAAGACAAAATAATATTTCACTCCAGAGCCAATAGGGAACCACTAGAATTTATTGAGTAGGGAAGAGATGATCAGGCCTGCACTTCAAGAAAGTCATATGTTAGAGATGGAGAATTTTTTTTTATTGATAGGGGTATGTGATCAAAAAGGTTTGGATATAACTTTAAAACACATACCATCTCTTTTTGAAGTGGTATATAACTGGAAACTAGAGGGATGTCCAACTGGCAAATGGCTGGAAAAAAATACAGTTATGGTTATGTAGAATATGAACATAATAGAATGTTATTGCCCAGTAAGAAATTATGAAAGGGGTGGTTTCAGAGAAACCAGGGAAGTGATGCAGAGTGAAATGAACAGAACCAGGAAAACAGTGTATGCAATAACAACATTATGAAGAAAAACAGCTTTAAAAGACTTGAGAGCCTTGGTCAATACAATGACCAACCATTATTACAAAAGAATGTTATGGAAACATACTGCTCATCTCCTGAGAAGTGATTATCTCAAAATGCAGAATGAGACACATCTTTCAACGTTTTTCAAGGTGGAATCTGTTTTGCTTGACTACATATATTTATCACAAGGGCTCTCTCCCCCCTCCCCCCTCAAATGTATGTATATAAAATCTCCCCCCTCTCATTTGGGGGGTAGTGAAAGAGAGAAAAATAAATGCTTGTTAATGGGGAAAAAAGTTTTTTAAAAGAAAGTTTGGAAGTCACTGCCATAGAAGGTAATAGGGAAGCTTAGAAGATGGCTAGGTTGGGGAATAAAGATAATATGATGAGATCATAGGTATAGATCCCAATTCATTGATGCTTTTTCATCACATGCAACTCATCCTGTCCCACCCAAAATGACAAGGAGGTAACTGCAAAGTGATCTGAGGAAGTACAGAATTTTCCCTGTACAGGTGCTGTCATTGAAGTTAGAATATAACTGCCCTGGGGGGCTGATCCCTGACTCAGAGGAAGGTTGGAAAGTTTCACTGGGGGTGGGGCGGGAAGGAGGATGGAGTGTTGACGATGAAAGTATGTGTGGCTGTATTGGGGACAAGCCTCACAATTGGCTATCGTGGGGAAAGTCGGATGCCATCCATCTTCATACTCTGAATGGTTGGTTTCAGACCTCAGTCTTAAATCATATGATTGCTCCATGGTGCATACCCAAGAATTTTCTTAAACTAGGACTTTTTTTTTGTTTTGTTTTTGGTAAGGCAATAGGGGATAAGTGACTTGCCTAGGGTCACACAGCTAGTAAGTAGCATATATCTGAGGTAGAATTTGAATTCGGGTCCTCCTGACTCCAGGGTCGGTGCTCTATCCACTGTGCCACCTAGCTGCCCCTTAAACCAGGACTTTTGTCCAAGATAGCTGACTACCTGAAGTGA
This sequence comes from Vombatus ursinus, assembly GCF_900497805.2. NCBI lineage: Eukaryota > Metazoa > Chordata > Mammalia > Diprotodontia > Vombatidae > Vombatus > Vombatus ursinus. The sequence goes on from NW_020954583.1 coordinate 18,311,115, forward strand.
AGACAAAATCATCCAGCTCCCATGTACCTACTCCAATAAAACCCTTAAGTTCATACCAAATAATGATCGAAAAATCTAATGGGAAACCACGGTAATCTATTTCGCATCAGAACTGCACAAAGTGTCAGAAGAAGATCACTGGAAATAGGGAAGGGGATGCATACCCTGTTACAGGGGGAACATCAGTGTAATGAGAGATTGGACTTGTGTAGCTTGTAAGCAGGAATAGGGAGGGGGATGGTTAAAAGGGAAGACCATACTGGAGAGGAAAAAGTCACAAGCAAAGCAAATTTCTTGATACTGAAAGGGATTCTGACAGGGAAAATAAAAGAACTAGAATAAAAAAGAGTACCTTATATTGCCTTTTAGGCAATTGGGAAATGACTGAACAAATTGTGATATCTAAATGGAATGTGAAATTATGAAAAGATGATTTCAGAGAATCTTGGGTAGTGTAAAATGAAGAAGAATGAAATGAACAGAACCAGGCGAACAATTTATACAAGAATAACATTATAAACAAAAGCAACTTTGAAAGACTTCAGAATTCTGATAAAAGTAATAATATCTACAGAGTACCTATGGTAAAGCATTACCCTCTCTTGACAAATGGACCCGAGGTGTAGAAACAATTTTTCATATCGCCCTTGTGGATTCATTTCCGTTAACTATGTTTATTTGTTTCAAGGAGTTCTGGTTCTTTTCCCTCTTTCTCTGGATTTTTAATTGGGGGAGGGAGGTTAGCAATAGTGATGCCAAAAAGAAAAAAAGGGGAGGAGGGTCATTGTAACATTTTTTTAAATGCCCAGAAGAAAACAATAGGTAGGTTAGAAGGAAGTACAGACGAGAGGACAGCTTTGAAAATAACATGTAGAGTTTATCACATCCTTTTTTAAGATTTGTGGTGTGAAATGGAGATTCATTTAGAATCTATTCATATAGAATCCTTTTTGGGTATTCTTTGTGTATCAAAATGTTCTTTTTTTGGTGTTTAAGTTCAGAATAAAAATTTTTTTATACTAATTTTGATTCACTTAATGCATTTTATTTCCCTTAAGAGCTATTCTAGAAAACAGGAATTTAATTAGTGCTCTACTCAGATTAAGGAATCATATGTTCCCCTTTCCCTATAGTAAGGCCCAAGAATGGTGAGCTAAGAGACCTATAGTAAAAGTCTATCTAACCTTTTGTTATTGTTCTTTTCCCAAATAACAATGCAGGTCATATTCAAAATGTTCTGTGTCTAAGAAAAAAATAAAATTCAGTTGGGCATCAGGAAGAGGGAATGCCAACTAAAATAGAATCTAGGTCAAAATGAGACATTGGGAGTGCTAACCCTAAATGGCCTATGGAGGAATAGAAATGAGAAATGAGTAGTCAGGAAACCAGGAGACATCCAAGAAGAAGGAGGAGGAGGAGGAGGAGGAGGAGGAGGAGATGAAGAAGCACATCTTAAAGGCGGAGGTTCCTACCATTTGGAGACTATAGACTCCCATGAAGTATATGGATAGATTTCAGGGGGTCCATGAATTTGTATTGCGGGGGAGGAGACAGGAACCAGTCTTGTCCTTGAGCTTGAGGGGGAGTATGACATCAGCACAAATAAGTAAAAACAAAGTAAATAAACAGCAAATACAATAAATTTGGGAGGTAACAGGCAAGCACTAGAACTAGGAAAATCAGAAAAGGGTTTGTGAAAGTGGAGCTCAGGCTGAGTCTAAGTTGTTGTTCACCCTCCATTTTTGAAGAGAACCAATGACATCATAGGTGATGTCCTTATTGGCCCATGATTTGGATTTAAGTGAGTCATTGAAGTCCATTGGCAGGGGCAGCTAGGTGGTGAAATGGGTAGAGCACTGGCCCTGGAGTCAGGAGGACCTGAGTTCAAATCCAGCCTCAGACACTTGGCCCTAGCTGTGTGACCCTAGGCAAATCACTTAACCCCAATTGCCTCACCAAAAAAAAAAAAAAAAAATGAAGTCCAGTGGCAAGACAAAAGTCAAGATAACTGGAGATGTCCCTGGTTGTAGTTTGACCTTGGTGTCTTCCATGCCTGACCAAGTTCTAAATGCTCTAAAGCACCTATAATCTGTTGTGCTCTGCACAAGTAGGTTTTAATCGTATCCGCATTGGGTTTTGTAAACATTGAGTGTTTTTGCTCATGAGATGAGATACTTTAAAAGTAATTAAATGTCACTAGTCTTAGAGGGCTGTTAAGGAATTGCTACAGACCACAAAACTCTGTACACTAGTATCCTAACTAGCAAAGACGTGGAAAGAGAGCATTCCAGGAATGGAGAATAGCCTTGAAAGGCAAAGATGGAGATGGAATGTACTCTACACGGAAATTGTATAGGCCACTTTGATGGGAATGTAGAATGCATGAAAAGGACTGAAACCAAATTGTGCAGGATTTTTAGAGGCCAAGATTATTTTGGCAGCTTTATACAGGATGGGTATGGAAGCCAGGGAGATTAATTAAGAAGTTCCAAATGAGAAGTGATAAGGCCTTGAATCAGGTGGTGGTGGTCATAGGAGAAAGAAAGAAAAGAAAAGAAATTTAATGCCCATGCTACAAAAACTTTTCTTAAAAGTCGAACCAGAAGGGATTCTATCTTTTATGCAACAAATGTGGTCCTAACACTAAAACCAGGGAAACACAAAGAAAAGAATGTGAATTATAGACCAATTTCATTGATGAAAATTGATTCAAAATACTTAAATAAAATCTTTTAAAGGAAATTGTAGATACAAGAAGTCATTTGGATATAAAATGGATATAAAAGAAGTCATTATGACCAAGCCCAAATTGAATTTATTCTAACGATTCAAAGATGGCTAAACATTGATAGCAGTTGTCATAATATAAACAACAAAACTACTAAATTATTCGAGTACAGTCTGAGAAAAAAAAAACCTTTGACAAAGTAGAGCACTCATTTAATTTAAAAATAGTAAAAAAAAAAAAACCAAACCATAGGTGTGCCTGTTTGTGGTAGCAAACATCTAGAAACAAAGTAAATGCACTTTGATTGTACCACAAACTGTGATGCATGAAAGTAATGCTAAGTTACTGTTCAATAAAAATTTATGAATGTGAAGAATTCAGAGAGCTCTACAAAGGTTTATATGAATTAATGCAAAGTGAAGTAACTAGAGCCTTGAAAACTATACACAATGACTATAACAACATAAATAGAAAGAACAAAAATAAAATGAAACTGAAAGCTAAGCAACCAGCTTTGCTTCCCAAAAGCAGAGAAAATGTACCTTTCTCCCTTCTTGGTTGAAATGAGGGATTTGGGAATGGAACACTGCCTATACTCTCAGGATCTATTGATATATTTGTTAGTTTTGCTGGGCTATTTTCCCCCTCTTTTTTTATTCTTTGTTAAAAGGGATGAAATAAATAATTCCCCAATTAAAATCTACCTTCTATAGGAAGTTTTCCCAAACACCTCCTAATTCTAGTGCCTTCCTCTCTTAATCATCTCCTATTTATCCTGTATATAGCTTTCTTTGTATATATTTGTCTGTGTGTTGACTCCCCCCATTAGATTGAAAACTCTTTGGGGGCAGGGACTGTCTTTTGCTTCTTTTTTGTATCCCCAGTGCTTAGCAGTGTCTGGCACATAGTAGGTACTTAATAAATGTTTATTGATTGATATTGCAAAATTAAAAGTAAAAGGATGGCTCATTTGGTGAGGAGGGTGGAGGAGGGAAGATATATAGATATAGATATATAGATATGGAAATGAAACTGATTGCAAAGACAAAAATTAGAGATAGGAATAAGGATAGGGGCTGGACCTACATATGGTTTTACTGATATAGTGAACTCCTGGGTGAAAAAAACTACTGCTACCAGTTAAGGTCAGCATTTTCTCTGCAACTCAGAGTATTTCAGAGCTGTCTAGAGCACAGAGTTTAAGGGACTTGCCAAAGATCTCACAATCAGAATAGATCAGAGATGAAACTGGAATCTCAGTTTCCTTGCTTTGAAGCTGGCTCTGTATCCACTATGCCACACTGACAAAGGATAACAAAAATTTCATAAATGCTTATTGTATGGAATTTATAATATGATTAAAAGACTATATCTAAAGACCAAGTGCTATCATTATTCACAATGGAGAAACCCCAGAAGTTTTCCCAGTGCAAATGGAGAATAGTGTATTTTATGAATTACTATTTGAAATAGTTTTAGAAATTATAGCTGTAGCAATTTAAAAAAAGGTAAAAAAAATAAAGGTGCAAACATACTCTGTATCTAGTGTCAAGATATTAGGGGACACCCTGTTTTCTAGAGCTAGGGCCCAGCAAGCAGGCTGTACCCTGAGCTTGGCATGACACCAATCCTTTGTACTCACCCTCCGGAGGATCAGCCACAGCAGAATTGTTTCTGGTCATAAAGCCTTGCTTTGAATCAAACGTGTCACGTTGTTGCTGTTACTCCTCACTGTCAGGGCTCCAGCTCGCTGAGTATCCATAGATATGAATAAGTATCATGATCTCCCCACACTAAAGCACCCCCCCCCCCCACACACACACACACTAGGGATGGGGATCTGGCACTTGTGTCTTTGCTTGCAAGCTATTTCCTTCACTTTGAAATCAAACTTCTGTTTGATTCTGACTCTCCTGTCTTTGGCCTGCTCTGTTCATCTCCAGCCACCCACAGGTTAAAGGTGGGTTCTATTTGGTTGATACTAGCAAAAGGAATCAAAATGTCACTATAAGGAACCTGGAAGTCTAAGGAGAAAACACTTATATGATAACATTGCAACAAATCCATCTAGAAAGCTCCGATTACTTTTGGATTGCTAAAAGTTACTAGAGTAGTGATAACCTTCTCCATAAAGTCTCTACCCTCAGCATGGGGTAGACATAGATATCTTTGGATTCTCAAAGGCTAGGCCACTGGAGGGCAAGCTTTGGAAGCTTATGCCATGATCAAAGGAAAGCAAATATAGCCCCAACAACTCCTTGTCCAATGACTGAGGGGACATACTCATGGAGGAATTGAATCATATGTGTCTTGATACATTATCGTTATAAATGAAACCAGGAAAGAGATGGTTCAGCCACAGGTAAGTGGAAGGAAGGCTTACAGATTCTTCTCTGACAAGCAAATTCAATATTTGAAGGAATTTGTTTCACTGTGCTTTCTAAGACTATGCAACATCATTTCGTAGTTTGGTCATTTTGTATTGCAATACTTATTTTAAGTATTAGAAACAAAGAAACACCATAAAACAATTGCATAATAAAGTAACATCTGTTGCATGAATTCAGAGATAAAGAAAGTCTATTAAGAACTAAATCAGAGAATGAAGCGATAAATAGAAGTATGTATAATATGGGTTTACATACATACATATACATATTTGTATCTAATGGTAGCCTTCTCTAGGGGCAGAAGGAAGAAAAAAAGTGCACAGCAGAAAACAAAAGAAAACTTAGAAGGAAACACAGAAAAGCAGGGTAGCTTTGAAAATGACAGGTAGTATTTATTTCATCATTGTTTGTTTAAGGTAAACAGTGTGAAATGGAAATACATGCTTTTATGGTGAATCCTCTTTTTATGTTATGCTGTATATATGGAAATATGGGGGAGGGATTGGCTTTTTATATTTAAGTACAAAAATGAATAAAACAGTTTTGAAAAGAACTCAACTAGACTCTCTACATTAAACCAACATATAATATTATTGAAACCTACTTACCCTATCCCATGATAGAGAGCCAGTATTGAATAGTTGATAAAAAACCAGTCTTGAAGCTAGGAAGACTTAGGTCCCTGCCTCCAACACATGTTAGTTGTGTGACCTGGGGTGAGGCACCTAATTTCTCAGTTCTCTAGACAGCTATCTAAGACTTTTAAGTGTCAACCTACATTGAAAGAGGGAATTTCTTTCCCTGGGAGTTCTCTATTCCTGTGAAATCTCAGGTACAGTTCCTATTTTTTGCTTTTAGATTACCCTCATTTTCAAATATATGCCCCCACCCCCATATGTACTTCCTTCTCTCATAAGCCATCCATTGTAACAAATAATAAAAATAAAGAGGAAACATAGTGACTTTGTGGAAGTCACCTAACTTTTCAGTATTCTAGGCAAATCTCTAAATTATGAATTGCAAAGAAGGTGCCAATCTGCATCAGCAGTGCAAGTTTCTTCACCTAGAAAATCTCTTTACTAGTGAAATCGCAGATTCACTCTCCTATCCCTATTAGCAATATTGAGTGATTTGAATGCAAAGGTGAAGATAGATGAGAACAGTGAAAAATATACTGGGAAGTTTGGATCAGGAATGATTTTAATGACTAAGCACTGGAGATACAAAAAGAAGCAAAAGACAGGAATGAATTAAATTCTTTGTATAATTTCTCTACCTCCTCATCCAATAGATATTTGCTCGTAAATTGCAATTAACTTCATGGAGGTTTTTTTTTTTCATCATGAGCATCATAATTCTAGAAGAGCAAGACATCAAGGAAGTGATGGTTCATGTTGCCTTTGGATACCTGATAACATCATCTCTGCCAACTTCTCTATTTATGTCTCTGTGGAGAATCTCTGGCTCATTTAGCTGCAATTTCCTTATATCTCTTGGTTTTATTTATAGCAAGAATGTCAATATTGATGATTCACTTTCTCCAGCGGTATGTCACTTTGCTCATTACGCAGCAAGGGTCTCACATTTGTCGTTAATGTTTATGGACAATCTAAAATCTGGATTTTTACTGCTCCCTGCCCCTTCTTTCCACCCTCTGCCACCATTATTTCAGGAGCAGAAGGAGACCACTCAGGTGTGAGGACCATTTTGTATGTCTTTTTTTCTGAGGTTGCCATGACTAACCTTCTTATGGGTGATGAGTCTTCCTATATTCAACTAAGTGGGTCCTCAACAAACACAGTCTATTACCAAGATGGAGCCAGATCTTCCTTTTTTTGAATTCAAGAAGATGAAGATTTTTTTAAAAATTTTTATTTATTTATTTGTTTTTAGTTTTCAACATTCATTTCTATAAGGTTTTGAGTTCTAAATTTTCTCCCCTTCCCCATGATGGTGTGCAATCTGATATAGGCTATACATGATTAATCATATTAAATGAATTTCCACATTAGTTGTGCTGTAAAGAAGAATTAGAACCAAAGGGGAAAACCACGAGAAAGAAGAAACAACAACAACAACAGCAACAAAAGAGACAGAGACAGAGACAGAGAGGAAGGAAATAGTACACTTCTATCTGCATTCAGACTCCAGTTCTTTCTCTGGATGCAGATAGCATTTTCCATCACGAGTCTTTTGGAATTTTCTTAGATAGTTGTATTGCAGAGAAGAGTTAAATCTATCGAAGTTGGTCATCGGCATAAGGAAGTAAATGGGAATTTAGGGGGAGTTTTGCAGAAGCTGCAGATGGACATGTGAAGGCCAGCAGATGACACAGAGCCTATGACCAAATACTTAACCAAAATTTTACAATCAACTACTGTAAACACCCTGTAAAAGAAAAAGAAAAAATTAAGACTTCTTCTCTGGTATGAAGGGAGGGCCAAAAAATTTTACACGGATTTTCCAGATTTTACACTGTTCCCTTAACCAGGAAAATGTGGAAGGGATGACTGTAAGCTTCCTGAAGGCAAGGACTGCCATTCTTTTTTATTTGTATTTGTATTCCCAAAACTTAAAACAGTTCATGGTACCCAGCATGGGCTTAATAAATGCTTGTTGACAGGCAAAAGCACTTGGATATATTATAGATCCATTGAGCTCAGAGAAAGAGTTCATTGGCTTCACCATACAGTCAAAGGGATCCATGATAACACACAAAAGAGTAAGAACCTCTGATCTAGGGAAAGCAAACCCTACATAGTGGGCATAGCCCACTCTTTAATTTTGGGATCATGATGATGAAAAGAAAGTTCTTAGATCAAACCAACTATCCTAGTTCCATCTCTTCTATTTCCACAGCTATCAGCCTAGGTCTGACTGTCATGGTACTATTAACCACTGAGGAATGTTTACATTCCTTAGTCTGGCATTCAAGTCACTCTGCAATCCTTTCCCACCCCTACCTTCTCAGCCTTTTTTTCACGCTATTTCTCTATCAGATGGATACAACAGGGTTAGTGTGGTAGACTGTGTTCTGAAAGCATGCTTTATTCTTGCATTGTTCTTGAATTTTTTTTTAGAAAACAGTTTTTTTTTTTTTAAAGGCAGTTGGGTCACACAGCTAGTAAGTGTCAAGTGTTTGGTCTAAGGCCAGATTTGAACTCAGGTCCTCCTGACTTCAGGGCTGGCTAGCTGCCCCAGGAAACAGTTTTCTAAGAAAACTAGAAAACAGCCACTAAATGTCTGAATATTTTCACTACTCCAGGGGTTTTTAGAACAATCAAAACCACAGTTGCCGGGTTGAGTGAATATTCTGGAAGAAGCAGCTAAATCAGCAACTACAAAGAAATTGATGATATTTTATTTTCCTTCTTGAGATATGGCTATGTTTTGAAGGGGTGGGGTGGGAGGGAGGCCTGGAGAAATGGATAAAGGAAATGGCACAATCCTCTGACAATGTCTAGGATATGAAGTAAACAGTGACAATACTTCAACATAATGTTTGCAGGTCAGCACCCAAAGCAGAATCCTTCCCATCTTACTGGAAACAATGTATTGATGCATAAGCTTATTCCAAACATTGATGATGTTTGCTTGTCTTACATCACAATGAAAAGTGTGCTGTATTTGGAGTCAGAGGACTGGGAGATTGAATACCAGAGCTACTTTGTGCAAACTTTAAAAAGTTATTTTATGTTCTTATCCTTGGTTTTCTCATTTGTAAAAGGAGTAAGTTGGACCAGATGGCCTTTAAGGTCTATTTGGAATCTGATATCCATGATACATTTTATGTAGAAAAATTTTTTCAACATTTAATAATGATCAAAATCATTTGTAGATTACCCTTAGAAACACTATTGAATTATTAAACATCAGAGCTGGAAAAGGCTGGAAAGGATACAATTTCCTCATTTTATATGAGGTCCAGAGAGGTGAAATCTATCATTACTCAGCTGGTTAGTTAAGATTAGGAGCATAAATGTATTTTACTATGCCCAAACTATGATGAAATTATTAATGGAGAATATGAAAAGCCCTCAGAAATAGATTGAGATTAATGTGGAAATAATAGAATCTGGTTTGAACATGTTTTGTTAACAATGCAGATCTCACAGCAGAGTGGATTTGGCAGCTCAAATAAGTTTCCCCTGAATCTTAACATTTACAAAATTAAATATGGATTAAAATTCTATATCATCCTTAAATGGTCTCTTTTTGACAACAGAGGGTAAATTGTGTCATCTGGTAATGACGGGGAAGATATACCAAGTTGAATCATTAGCAAGGAAAGGTCTATAACTCTTTACCTTGGTAACTTTATTGGGTTTCCTTGACTATAGTTGAAGAGTTTCCTTGAAATAAATTTAAATATTATGTAAATAAATGTTTTGTATTAAATAGCATGAAGTAGAGGGAAAAGAGGACTGAACTTGAAGAAAGGAATACCTGGATTCATCTCTGTCACAGGCTCATGGGCAAGTTCCTCTTGTCCCAGTTCCTATGCCCTCTACCCTTGACTTTGGAAACTACCATCAGAACAATACTGCCCTTGCTACTGGAAAGGGCGGGTCAACTGTCATACCAATGGTTCCATTAATCACTCCAAAGATTTCCCAGAATGAAACTATTTCCCCTGGCCACCACACCTATGTCTGTTGCCTTTCCTTATTAGAATGTAAGCTCCTTGAGGAAAGGGACTGGCTAGTTTGGGTATTTTTATTCACAGAGCTCAACTCCAGTTCTTGGAACATAATACTTAAACACTTCTCAATGCTCCCAGGAAACTCTCTAAGTTAATAATGATCAACAAATTGTCAATGGTAGGAGTTTCCAATCCAGGAAGTTTCCTGTACGAAAGAAATCACAGGCCCAGAGGGGGGGAAAAAAAAGAAAAAGAAAAGAAAAGAAACATTTTTCTGAAGCTTTAGTTGTCAGTAGTCATTATAGAAATTTTCTTATGCTATAAATCTTCAAATCCATCTCCACTTTGGATGGATCAACAGAGCTAAAACTGGGAATATTTTCATCCAAGGCAAAACCTGTTTTTTTTTTTTGTTTTGCTTTTTTGTTTATTTTTTGTTTTTTTGCAGAGGAGGAGGAGCATGCAGGGCAGGACCATAGAGGACAATCTGACCATAGGTACAGGGAGAAGGACCTTTGTCTCATGGAACAGACTTTCATGATGCAGGTGATCCAAGAGATGTTGCATGCCCAGAAAAAAAAAAAAGAAGCAACTCTTTCCCTACATTAGCACCCAGAGGGAAAAATAAACCCCTGTTTTGCTCTGTGCTAGTTACAAAATTGATACCAATTAGGAATATTGTCTTGAGTTGAGCTGAATTAGGGATGGTAAGCAAAATTCATTTATTTCATTTTTCCTCCTCCTAGAAACTTATTGCCAACTTTGACATAGCTGTTACAAATACAGGTTCCCTATTTTTTCACCAACCTCTCTCACAAAGGAAACAAAAGTATTTAGTTCAGTTTGCATGCCCATTGCTCTGTGGAGAGAATATTGTCAAGTTTTAATATCTGTGAATTCCGAGACCTAAACAACCAGATTTGGCAAGTAGATTTTCGTGTATTTTCTTTTCTATGAAAAGGGCTTTAGTTTATTTAAAAATTTTAATAGTGAGGGGGAAAGACAACAAAAAAGTCCTTTATTCTGATGAGAAACTTTTTTTTTTAGTCTTTGTCCACTAAAACAAGGTACATAAGTTGTGATCCTGAAAGAGCTTATTCTTTTGTAAGCCTGAATATAGAAGAGCTGTCTATCTGTACAGAGTCCTGTGGAGCCTCAGCAAACTAGATCACAGAATGCTAGAGCTGAGGGGATTTGAAAGGTTTTCTCAAGTATAATCACTTTACACTTGAGATCTCATATCTTTCAAGCTCCTTCCTCCCAAATCAGCCTTCTTTGAAAACTTGGGAAAATTAGGGCTTGTGATAGAAAGAATAGACTTTTTTCAGGGGGATGGGAAGAGGAGAAAGAAAGGGAGAAAAAATCCTTCTCCACTGGTCAACCAGGTAATGCAGTGTGGGGTGGTGAAAAAATCCCAGAACTTGAAGTCAAGAGAGATTGGAGTTCCAATCCCACCTTTGGTGCTAGCTATGTCATTATGGGTAAGTCAATTAACTTCTCTGAATCTCATTTTCCCCATGGAGAGTGCCTATTCTGGACTATCTACTTGCAGATTATAGGCTAGGTTCTTAGTGGGTGACTATTACCTCAGGTTCAAGGTTTTCTATGGGTCCATATTTCTAAAAGTATAGCTCACAAGCCTCCACCAGTGCATCTACCTTGAATAGACAGCCAACAAACAAAATTAGGCATTTACTAAAATGACATGGTGAAAACAGTAGTTACAAAGCATTCTTCCACAAACCTGGGGCACACTCTCCCAAAAATATGCACAGCATCATTAGGAAGAGTGGGCTATGTATACATAGAGTACATTGGTAGTGAGGAATATATGTGTTCAGGTGCTTAATAAATTCTTGTTGACTTATTGTAGAGCCTTAGTGTCCTTTTTGACTGTATCCCCAGAACCTAGTACAATACTTTGCACTTTTGAGGGGGATTTGGACCTGTGTTTTATCAATATAAGAAAGTCCCTCCTTCTCACCAACTATTTTCCTTCCCAAAAGTCACTTTGTATTTATTTTGTATATAACTATATATGTATACATTATCTTCCCAGATAGATTATAAGCTCCTTAGGGGCAGGCCTGTATAATTTTTATTCCTGTACTTCCAATCTCTAGCATATAGAGGCATTTAATAGGTAGTTACTGAAGGAACTCAGGTCTTGTTTTTATTCCAAAGCTGATGCTCTATATTCACTGAACCAATTGACTCTCATAATAGTTGTCTTGTACGTGGAAGGCTCTTTAAAATGTTTGAAGGGAATTAAATGAATAAATGTAAAACTCTTTGCTTATATAAATAAGGCTCCATGGAGGGTGAGGTAGAAATGTGGGGATATTGTTTCATAGGAAATAAACAGAAATTCCACTGAGACCACTGATGGGGAGGCTACTTACTCCCAGGGGAAGAAGCAGGGTAGGGCCAGGTCTGGTTGGAAAGGGGTTCACCTAGAGCAGGGGTGGGGAACCTGCAGCTTTGAGGCCACATACGGCCTTCTAGGTCCTTGGGGTATGGCCTTTTGACTGAGTCTAAGTTTTACAGAACAAATCCTTTTATTAAGGGGATTTGTCCTATGAAGTTTGGATTCAGTCAAAAGGCTGCACTTGAGGACCTAGAGGGCCACATGTGGCCTCAAGGTCACAGATTCCCCACCCCTAACTTAGAGAATGGAGAAGGAAATGTACTTTCTAATAGTTTATTTTTACTATTCTTGTAATCTAGGTACTAAACTCAGTTGCCTTTATCTGCTAAGAGGGTATGAGTACTGTCAGTACCCTCCAAATTTTGGTACTCTGGGTCAAAGTCTTGTTTATCCCACTTTCATTTTGTTTCTGGGTATTGTCTGGTAGCCATCAAGCAATTCAGGACATTCTCATTCTTGATTAATTCCTTACAATTGTACTTTGAGACTAATCAACATTTCTCCATGTTTTTCATTCAGAACCTAGGATCCCTTCTCTAAACATTAAATAGAGGTATAAAGGAAGCAGCAATTGCTTCCTGGCTCTGGGGACAACCACACCTTCACTTTGAGGTCTTGAGGTCTTCCGCACTAGATTGAGGCCTCCCCCTCCACCCACCCAGGGTCCTGTCAGCTTGATATGACTCTCCCAGCCTCCATTTTTCTTCAACTTCAGCACAAGTTTGACTTCCTACAGTATTGGCCAAATCCTCCCTCGTGCAATTGCATCTGTTGTCAGACTGTCCTCTGCATTGTCACCTCCTTCACCCATCTTTGCTTTTTCATAAAAATCTTGTAAAACAAATATTATTCCTCTCTTACAGCTGAGGAAACTGGGACTTAAGGAGCTTAATTAATGTGGTCACAAAATTAGTGGTTATTGAAACAAGGTTTCAAGTTCAGATTTCATGACTCTAGGTGTAAAATGCATTTCTATAATCAAAATGAAAACTTTCCATTCTATATCTATCTCTCCAATATTGATGTAGTCTTTACTTTTTCAAATCCCCCCCATATCTGTCTTTCTCTGTCTCTGTCTGTCTGTCCCTCTCTCTCTGTCTCTATGTCTCCCCCTCTCTACAGAAGTAGTCATTTGGTTAGAAAGGTCCAATTATAAGGTCTGATGTTATCTCTCCATTCATTGGGAACATAAGAGCAAAGTTATTCTTGGGTCTTTCCTCTACTCATTTCCAAGGTGATCTCTAATTACTCTCTCAACCAAGACATAATTCTTCTAGGGAAATCTCTCTTCAAATCTCAAATAAGAGAAAAATTGCAAGGTTCTCTATGGATGATAGCCAATACTAATAGCTCTTCAAACAACTGATGTAAATATGTGAGCCAATCTGTTTCCAAGAATCTTTCCATCATTCTGACAGATGCTATTTCCTCATATTATAAGTAGTCCTGGCTAGTCTGCTACCTCCTTGTTTGAAAGCAGGGTAACCCCAGATGCACCTCCTAGGTATTTTTCCCTGCTTGAGACTTGGCAGTCAATTCTCTGATCTTCTTCCACCCACTTTGCTTTGGGTCTGTGTAGTCTTCTACCAAGAGTCATAATTCCATTGACAATAGGTATTTGTAGATTACCCTTGCTCTGTACTTCCTAACTGACTAGCCGCCTAAGTCATCTAAGATAATAATTTATGGGATAAACCTTCTGATAGTTGGAGTTATTCTAGTTATTTACTTTAAGTTGGTTCCTCTGAAGATACATCATCCCTAATGGCTAAACAAATTATGGGATATGAATGTAATCAAATTTTATTGCACCATAAGAAATGATGAACTGGACAGTTTCAGAGGAAACTGGGAAGATTTCTAACAACTGGTGCAGAAGGAAATGAGCAGAACTAGAAGAACGATTTATATAATGACATTATAAAGAAAAGCAATTTTGAGTTTAGAACTTTGATCAATGAAATGAAAAAAAAGATTGAAGATGAATATGGAAATTTGTTTTGCTAGCCTATGTATATTTGTTATGAGGATTTTCTTTGTCCTTTTTTTTTCACTTTGGAGCAGTAGTGGGAGAGAGAAATAAAAGTTTATAAAAATAAAAACTAAAAACCTTTATATAAAAAATTAGTTCTCACTAGAACACAGGACTGACCAAAATGAAACAATAAGAGAATACAAAATGACAGTTTCTAATCAGGCACAGAGAGGCATGGCAAAGACTGTGTAGTATTCTGTGGTACTAAATTCAAACATGTGTAGTCTAGATCATATACCATGGATTTTGAAGGAGAGAGATAGATCGTTGCTTCAGTGGAGGTGGTCAGTCTCATAGAGGTAACAGGACTTGATCTAGATCTTGAAGGATGGGCAGCTCTTCCTGATTCTAAGTCCCACACTCTCCCTACTACACCACAGTATAAAACCACTCAGATCATTTTTTAAATTGGACATGGTTCATAAGAGGTCATGTAGGAGAAGGAAGGAAATAAGACAAGTAATTGTTAAGCATCCACTATGATCTAGATACTGTGTTAATGGTTTACAAATATTATTTCATTTCATGCTTACAACAACCCTAGAAGACAAATTCTATTTTTCACATTTTACAGATGAAGAAACTGAGGCAAATAGAGATTTTTTTTTTAAAGTGACTTGCCTAGGGTGACACAGCTAACATGTGTCTGTGGTAGGATTTGTATTCAGATCTTTCTGACTCCAGATCCAGTGCTCTATTCACTTTACTTTCATCAAACTTTATGAAAAAGATCATGGTCTATAAGAATATGAGTCATTCCCCAATTGATAAATGACAAAAAGGATGGGAACAGGCAGTTTTCTGATGAAGAAATCAAAACAATTTATAGTCATATAAAGATGTTCTAAACTGGCACGAGTCTGGAAGCAGCAGTCTCATATAACTCAGAGCTTTTGCAGCCTGACCAGCAGCCTTGGTTTGAGTTCAGATCTCCCCTAAAATAACAACTACTGTCAAGGATCAGCTGATTATGAATGGCCTAAAGGAAGACCAGGTTCCCCATAAAAAGATCACTGTTGTTGGGGTTGGTGTAGTTGGCATGGCATGTGCCATCAGTATCTTAATGAAAGATTTGGCTGATGAACTTGCCCTAGTTGATGTAATAGAAGATAAATTAAAGGGAGAGACGATGGATCTCCAGCATGACAGCCTTTTCCTTAGAGCACCAAAGATTGTTTTTGGCAAAGACTACAGCGTGACTGCAAATTCAAAGCTGGTTGTTGCTATGGCTGGGGCACGTCGACAGGAGGGAGAAAATCATCTTAATTTGGTCCAGTGCAATGTGAATATCTTTAAATTCATAATTCCCAATATTGTTAAATACAGCCCTAATTGCAAGCTGATTATTGCTTCCAATCCAGTGGATATTTTGACATATGTGGCCTGGAAGCTAAGTGGCTTTCCTCAGAACCATGTTATTGGAAGTGGTTGCATTCTGGATTCTGCTCATTTCCATTACCTAATGGAGGAGGAACTCATTGTCCATTCTTCAAGTTGTCCTGGATGGGTCCTTGGGGAACACGGAGACTCCAGTGTTTCTGTGTGGAGTGGTATGAATGTTGCTGGTGTCTCTCTGAAGAATCTTTATCCTGCTGATTCAGAGAATTGGAAAGATGTTCATAAACAGGTGGTTAAAGTACTTCTTATGAGGTGATCAAGCTGAAGGACTATACTTCCTGGGCCATTGGCTTATCTGTGGCAGCTTTGGCAGAAAGCATTATGAAGAATCTTAGGAGAATGCATCCAATTCCTACCATGATTAAGGGCCTACATGGCATTTTTAAGAATGTCTTCCTTAGTGTCCCATGTGTCTTGGGGTAGAATGGCATTTCAGACATGGTGAAGGTAAACCTGAATCTGGAAGAGGGTCATTTAAAGAAGAGAGCAGATACTCTTTGGGGAATCCAGAATGAGCTGCAATTTTAAAGCCTTTTAATGTGCTACCATTTTACAATCAAGAGAATGTGACAGTGGTTAAGGGGTTATGTATGATGTGCTTTTCAAATAGGTCAAATCCTTTCTCTGATTAATGATTGAAAACCTGTGAACACACTCTAGTTTCTTCCTAAAGTTAGAAATGGGGAATAGTACAGTGTGACTACTATTTGTTAAACCATGTTGTTTGCATATGATGCTGGATGTGACTTGTACAGTCTCAATAGTTGATGTCAAGCATAGCCAGTGCCCCATGGTTATATAATTATCTGCCTTGTATGTAGGTGCTAGGTTCCCATAGGTCCAGAAGACAAAATTCCTGGATATAAAACACCATACAGTAATAATACTTTATTGATGCATTGATTACCTTTGTGCTCCCCTGCATTAGGGCTCTACAGCATGGCCCCATGTATCACTCTTCCAGAGGACCTGATTTTCTCTCTCTCTCTCTCTCCCCCCCTCCCCCCATATATATGTGTGTGTGTATATATATATTATATATATAATTGTAAATTTCCATATTATATAAAAAGATCTATATATGAACAACAATGCAATCACTTCCTCAAGTGTCATATTAACCCTAAATACTGAATAAACAACAGATAATTGATTTTAAAAATGCTCTAAATCATTATTGATTAAAGAAATGTAAATTAAAACAACATAAAGGTATTTTAAACCAATCAGATTGGCTAAAATGATTGAAAGGGAAAGTGGCAAATGTTGGAGGGGATGTAGAAAAATTGGGACACTGATGAAGAGTGAAATAAGCAGAACCAAGAGTACATTTTATACAGTAACAGGAATATTATTTTAACAACCACTTTGAGCGACTAAGTCATTTTGACTATTATAAATACCCAAATTAACTACAAAGGCTGTGTGAAGGAAGACTCTCTCTGAATCCAGAGAAAGAACTGATAAATGGAAATATATATAGAATGATTTTATATATATATATATATATATATACACACATATATACACACACACACATACACATACATATATATACACATATATATACATACATATATACACATATACATACATATATAGAGATTGTTAGATAGATAGATATACACAGTGTTTGTGTCTAATGATAGCCATCTCTAGGGCCAGGGAGAGGGAGAGAGGAAGGGAAAAAAAAGAAAGTTACATGATAACTTTATATATTTAAAAGGAATAACAAATTATACATAATAGATTTGCAGTTTAATGTGCAAACATCTTTTTTTTCTATTCTACTGTTATGAAAATGCTTATTTCATTTTTTAAGTTCAGAACTAAAAAAAAAAGATAATGGGCATTCGAAAGGACTATAATACCAGTTTGAGTCAACAGTATGAGATGGCAGTTAAAAAAAAAAGCTGTTATGATCTCAAGTCATGTGATATTTAGATATTATAGATATGAAAGAAGGATAGGGACTGGATGTGTGATTTCATTGGGATAGGGAACTCCCAGATGAGGAAACTCCTTCTACCAACTTAAGGTGACACATTACAACTTTTAGTTTTACAAAGCTGTCTATGTTTGACACCAGTGGAAGTGTCAAACACCCAACCTGCTGACTTGAAACATAATTGGGAAATGTTTAATAAAATAAATGAGAATATAATTAAACAGAGATAATGTTAATTTGTGGTTTTCTAAGCCAATCTGTGGCCCTGCAGGGATCCCTTTCCATTTGAACAGACCTGCCCAACTTGGCAGTAGGTAGGGACCAAATTTAAATTGGCTAAACTTCTTCAGGCTGCAGACAGGTTTTTAGTGGCTCACTTTCCAAGTAAAAGTATAAGTAATGATTAAACTATTTTGCAAATAAGCTATATTTTTAAAAGGGGAAATTTCAATTGCTATCAATTAATTATACTTATTACTTAAGATTTTTATTCATCATGAAATCTCATTAATGTTTAAAAAATTACTTTACTAAGCAGTACAAGTTTTAATATATTTTTCAGGTTTTCTTACTGTTTACATTTAGTTAATGGTATGTATTACACTTTTTGTCTACAGTTTATTGTACTCTGGAATCATGTTTGAAATCTATTTCTTTAAGAAATATGAAAACTAACCTTAATAGCCCCTTCATTTTCTGAGTTTACTTTCTTGAAAAACCATTGTTCCTCACTGAGATTTTTCAACAATTTGGACACTTTAATTTGTTTTTCATTGGTGTCCAATTTGCTTAAGTCAGGATGTTTTGATTTGAAATGACGATGAAGATTCTATTCCTTCAGACTGGTTATTACTTCTTGGCAAACAAGGCATAATATTTTGTCTCTCATGTAAGTAAACAAGAATCTATTTGTCCACTCTGGATTAAACATTCTATATTTTGATTCAATCTTCCATTTCTTTTTATAACCCATTTTACAAAGTCACCCCCAAAAACTTTAACGTTAGAACCAAAAAATCTCCGCAACAACTGCTCACATACAAAGAAATACTGAACTGAGTATCTGACCTTGGAGAGAGGTCCAGACACTCAGGTAACTTGGAGGGCAGCCGCGCAGTGAGGGAGGGGAAGAGGCCCTCGAGTGGTCGCGGTTCATGGCGTAGTGGGCGTCAGCTGCGTTGGCGCATGGCTGCACTCACTTTATCCCGGTTCAATGGCAATAATGACCAAAAACACATCGAAATGGAAAGACTCACTTCTCTCAGAGTAGAGACAGACTAGTTGGTTGGTTGGTTGCTGCTGGTCACGTGACAAACAGGAGAGAGTGCGCAGTGGCAACCCACCACGTATAACCACAGTTATATGACAGGCACGATGGTGACTAGTGGAAGGCAGGTTAAGCAGAGCACAGACAAATCTTTACTTTCTTTTATATTTTCTACATCTTTTGCAGGTAGCCCGAAATCTTTTGGCTGGCCTCGAGCGGCCCGCAGGCCATATGTTGTACATGCCTGCATTTGAGTTTAACACCACTAGTAGAGGATTCAAGTGGTTAAGTGAGTTGCCCAGGGTCATACAGCCTGTGTGTGTCTGAGGCAGGAGTTGTGTCCAGGTCTTCCTGGCTCCAAGACACGTTATCTATCTATTACTCCTCTTTCTCTCTCTCTCTCTGAATGTTTATCTATTAATCTATAGATACAGATAAAGTAAACCTTCCCTTTCCCCCCCCCTTTCCTTCCTTTCCTTTCCTTTCCTTCCTTCCTTCCTTTCTATTAACAGACAGGAAAAAAATATAAATACAGATATAGTCACGCATATCCATTCACACATTTTTGTATATACGTACATATATACAAATATGAGATTATGTATATATTATATATATAGTATATGTATTGTATACAAACACAACACACACACCTAATGGTTTAATCTTTGCAACGTGCTATATACACATTACTTCTTGTTCCTCCCAACAGCCCTGTGAGGTCAGTGCTATTTTATAGATAAGGAACCTGAAATTCAGAGGGGTTATATGAGTTGTCCATAGTCACAAAGCTAATTAGGAAGACAGAATTCAACCCCCAGCCTTGCTTACTTCAAATTCAGAGTTATCTCTGCTGTGCCAAGCTGTCTCTTTAAGGTATGATGAATAGAATGAGAAAAGAGATAGTCTCATTGTATTATGCCCTGGTCAAAATACATCCAGATTATTGTTTTCAGTTTTGGGTGCTATATTGAAGAAGGATGTTGAAAAACTGAAGCAGGTATGTAGGAGTGGAATCAGAATGGTTGGAGGTTTGTATAACATGTCCTGTGATGATTAGTTAAAATAACTGCAGATGTTTAGCCTGGAGAAGAAACTTGGAGTGAGGGCAGGGAGAGGCATAATATGTGCCTTCCACTAGTTGAAGGCTTATTAAAAGGAAGAGGGATTAGATGTAATTTTGCTTTAAGCCAATAGCAAATTAAGATCATAGATCTAGATACCTCAGAAGCCCTCTAGGCCAGCCCCATACTTTACAGATTAGGAAACTGTACTAGGCACAGAAGGGAGATCCAAAGAATAACACATCATACCTTCCCTCCTATATCTCACAGTCTAGTTGGGACAGTGGAAAGAGCGCTGGTTTTGGAATCAGAAGGGCTGGGTTCATGTCTCAGCCCTGTCATTCAGTGCATATGTGATTGTGAGTAATCACTGTGTACCTAGGTACTTTAAAAGTACCTCTACTACCTACCTTATAGAGTTGTTTTCAGGATTAAATGAGATAAGATATGCAAAATGTTTTGTAAAACAAAATGGCTTATAAGTGTCAGTTGTTGTTGTTATTTTTATTATCATCATATCATATAGAGTGCTAGGCCCATAGTCAGGAAGACTGAGTTCAAATCCAAATCCTGGACAAGTCACTTAACCATTTGCCTCATTTCCCTCCTATCTAAAGTGAGCTGGAGAAGAAAATGGCAAACCACTCCAGTATGTGCCAAGAAAACCCCAAATGGGGTCATGAAAAATTGGACACAGCTGAACAACAAAAATAAGATGTGTACACAAATATAAAATTGAATCTATTCCTTTTTCTCACTCCTGACTTAATGGACCAAAGTGGGGGAGCATGTTTTTGATACAGAAACCAGACTTGCCCCTTAGTTGTTCTTGGGAATTACAGGCAGCTAGGTTGGGCAGTGAGTAGAATGCTGAACCACTTCAAATCTGACCTCAGATGCTAGCTTTGTTACTGTGTGCAAGTCACTTAATTTCTTTTTGCCTCAGCTTCCTTATCTGTAAAATGGGGATAATAACAGCACCTATCTCCCAGGGTTGTTGTGAGAATCAAATGAGATAATATTTGTAAAGCTCTTTGCAAGCATTAAAGCACCGTATAAATGGTATGCACCAAAAGGGGAAAGTCATTATTTTAGGCAAGGATAAGATTGGGCTCAATAAGGCACTTGCCATCCAGTTATGCAAGCAATCACTTGCTTTACTGAGGTACAAAGAATTATGTACTGGCATAAAGGTTACACGGTGAGCACAGTCCTATTCTTCCCTTCATTCTACTCCTGGCTCTGTTCTTGACTTTCTGGACTTTAAAACCACTGCCCCCTTTCCCTCACTGGTGAATCCTTCATGCAGCCTTCATTTTGTTTAAGGGCCTAGGCTGGCCTGCCTTCGTTTTCCTCCAGGCCTGTTCCTGGCTTTCTAAACTTTAAAATCATGTTCCTGGTTAGGGTATCTTCCTTTTCCCCACCCTCTCTCCCACCTTTTCAACTTCTTTTTGTGTGCTGTTTTTCTGTGTCCCCCCTCTAAAAAAAAAAGAATGTAAGCTCCTTGAGGGCAGGGACTGTCTTTTTCCTGGCATATAGTAAACCTTCCTTCTCTCCCCCCTCCCTCCCTCCCTCCCTCCTTCTCTCCTCCTTCCCTCCTTCCTTTGTTCTTTCCTTTCTTTCTTCCTTCCTTCTTTCCCACCAAACACTTGAGTGCTTAGACCCCAGAAAAATGCTTTCAGTGAGGCCTAGGAAAGTATCTGCAGGCTCCTCCACAGTGGGAAGTACAGATTTTAGGAACTACTGTAAACAAACCAACCATCTAGCTCAGAGTCCCAAAATATTCTTGGGTTTCTTAAACATGGAGCAAAATAATGGAGTTGCTGCTATTCCATCCTACAACCAAATTTGAGTGATAAAATGAATAAGCTACCTATCTAAAAATGCTTCTGTTGTCAGATTTATGTACACAAACCACTGGGGGATAGATTGGGGTGAACCCCTTTCTCTGAATGTGGAAAAAAGTATGGTTCCTTGATGTTGTGTTCTCAAAATTGTATAATGAGGTTATTTGATATATGGTTCTTTTCTATGTAGTCATTGCTGATGTTCAGTAATGCTGCCAACGCTTTGAGTTTGGATGGGAATTTCCCTGCTTTTGCAGCTTTCTGCGTCCTGGAAAAGGATGCCTGAGGAAGAAAGAATGTACTTGATCATCTTGTCTGTAACAAAAACAACCCAAATTTGTTTATAAAGCAAGTCACTTAACCTGACTGGTCCTCATTTTCATCTTCTGTAAAATGAGGGGATTGAAGATTACATCCAAGGTCCCTTCCAGTTCCCTTACAATCCTGTGATCTATAGATATCTGCTAGGGCTTATGATCTTACAATCATAAAGCTATAAGGGATCATAGAATTCAACTAGTCCAATCCCTTCATTTTAGAAATAAGGAAAATGAGTCCCAGGGGGGATGTTAAGTGACTTATTCAAGTGACTTATTATTACCTAGGTAGTAAAGTCAAAAATAAACTTGGAACCCAGGTCTGATAACTTCGAAGCCTATGCTCCTTCCACAAAAGTGAGTTTAAAATAGTAGAAAAAAAATATGTTCTCTAGTTTACTCTCTTACTGTGGTTGAATTTGTGTGACTGTTACTGCTGATGGGACCTTAGAAATTAGTCTAACTCTCTCATTTTATAGCTAAGGAAACTAAGATCCACAGAGATAAAGGAATATACCCCAAATAAACTCCAGTGGCTCTCTAGTACTCCTATGATAAAATATAAATTCCTAATATTGGGCAGTTAAATCTCTTCACAACCTGGCCTGTGTTAAAATTATATCTTGCTCTTGCCCCATGACACCTTCCCCACAGCATGGTAGTTTATAAGTAGCCAGTATATAAAGTAACAGTAGCAAAAAGTAAGATTGCAAAGGGGAATCTTGAAAGACTGTCCCAAAGATCAAGGGAGAATAATTGGAAACAGTATCATATACTAACCAAAAATAACATGCTGAAAACATGTGCTAAATCAGAGGAAATCCTCTAGACCTTGGTATCAAGGCCTTTTGGTCCTGATATGTAAATATCAGATACGTTCCAGGCATTCACAGGAAGACCAGCAAAATACCAAATGGTGCTGATAATTTTGAGATGATGTGGACATGTTAACTTTAAAGTTTTACTGGCAACTTTGAGATGATTTGAATATGTTAATGAACTAACCCCAAGGTAGCAAGGATAAGAGTCTGTCCCCCAACCAAACCCTGTAGAAACTCCTGCCCTCCCTCCCCCCAGCCCTCTTCCATCTCCATCTGGGTCCATGCTGCTGAGTGGTCTCAATTCTAATCTAGCGTTACTTGAGTGATTCTCTGTGTCTTCCCCTTCTCCCCATTCCCATCCCTTTGCCATCTGCCTCTGATACCTTCCTCACCTTTTACTGCTCGTCTCCGTATTTTCTTTGCTGTTCGCCCCTGCCGGCTCTGTGCCTTATTAAAGTGTAATTGTAGCCTCATTTTCTGCTGCCAATATGGTCTTTCCTGGTGAGTACCCAAGAACTGGGTCTTTGTGTTCCATTTCATAATTTCAAAAATTAATTAGTAATCCATGGCCCCAATGCACTTTTTTCAGTCTTAAAACATTATTTGCTTTCATGTGGTAGTTGAGCCAAGCTGAATTTCTTATTATTCTACATACACTATATTCCTCCTCCCATCTCTATGTCTTTGGACAGGCTATCCCCAATGCCTAGAATTCATTGCTTCTTCACCTCCAACTCTTAGAATCACCCATTTCCTTCAAAACTCAGCTCATGTGCTGCTTCCCCATAGTTGCTAGTGCCTTCCTCCTCTGTCCCTCCCCATCTTCCAAGTCTACATCATCTTGTGTCTTATGTTTAACCTACATATGTGTGACACCAGCTCAACAGCCTTTCCTACAGAAACTACGGATATTGTTATCAAATCTTTCCCCTTCCATCCTGGATTAACTTTATTTTTAAAAAAATGAATTCTAATTGATATCTTTTGTTTTTTACATAATCTAAATTTTACATAATCTAAATTTCTTGTTCCACCCAGAGAGTCTTCCCATATAACATATTTTTTAAAAAGAAAAAGAGTAAGAAGAGAAAAAAAATCAGTAAAACCAGTCTCTAGATTTTCATCCATTTGTCTCTAGTATTTGTTTTCCTGAATTAAAAAAATATTTTTTTTAGTTCCCCTTTCTCATGTAGCAAGTATCTCTTTAGCTTTATTCTGTCAGAACAAGGCTGCTACACTTGACCCTTAAGCTTCTAGGTGTACTACTGAGGAGCTGGGTGTCTCTTTTTAATGCTCTCATCTCAGGCCCTCTCCCTATCCAAGGATGATTTGTGGCTTCTTCCATATAGGGCTTGGCTCTTTGCCTCAGTGTTTGTTCTTTCCTTTTAGGAGAAGAAAGTTGGAGGCTACAACTTTATGAGTTTAGAAGGGTCATAAGAGCCAGCCATCTTGAAGTCCAGGAGCTGGGAATTGAGTGTACTTTAGGTTTTGCAGCCAGCCTCCCTCCCCCATTGATGTTCCAAGGAGCAAATAGGCTAAAACAAATATTAGAAAGTATATACACTATGACCATGTTGGATTTATGTTAGCAATGTAGGGCTGGTTCAACATTAGGAAGACAATAAATACAATAAACCCATATTAATAATATAAATAGTAAATCTGTATGATCACATCAATAGTTGATAAAAAGGCTTTTAACTAACTCCAACACTTATTCCTTCTAAAAACTCTTTACATAATAAGAATAAATGGATCTTTCCTTAATTCAGTAAACAGTATTTGTATAAATCCAAGTGGAAATACTATGTGTAATGGAGAAAAGTTAGAGGCCTTTCCAATAAGATAAAGCAAATAAATAAAGTTAAGATGGCCATTATAAAAAGCAACATACCTTATGTTAAACTATCATCAATAAGAAAGATAAATTAAGGGAAAAATCATAGACAAAGGGGAAAGAAAATGATTGCTTTTTGTAGATGATATAATAGTATACTTAGAAAACCCTAAAGAGTCAACTAAAAAATTAATTGAAATAATACCTCAAGCAAAGTGAGAGGATTCTGGGAAAATGGAGGAGTAGATCAGAAAATTCTATGCTCTAAAGATTTCCCCTCACAAAAGTGATAAAATAGTGCCTCAGGGCAAACATAGAGCTTTAAAAATAATTAAGAGTAGGGGCAGAACAGGGGTCCTCCTGGAACAATTGGAGAAAATCTGAAGAAAAATCCCAGGATGAGGTTTGGTCCCTGTAATGAGTAAACACCTCCAGGCCAGCAAGCCCTGGGGTTAGCTGGGTTGGGAGGCTGCCTTGGCCCCAGCCACAGGAACTTTAACCCCCAGGACAGTGAGGGGAGCTGGGGAAGATTGAAGAAACCTCTGCTGACAAGGGATGCCAAACCAAGCTGTGCTTGAACTAACACATGCTCAGTGAGTGCAGAAGCAGTGGGGCAGGGATGCCACTGGCTGTGGGCACTTACAGGGGGATGGAGGTCTTAGTTCCAGTTCTAGACCAGAGGAGAGAACTGAAGGAGAATCTGAAGTTAGAGGCACTATCTCCCATCCCCCAGGACTGGAGGTGATTACAAAAACTAAGCCTCTACAAATTAAAAAAAAATGCACAGGCAAAGGAGAAAGAATCCAACCGTAGAGAGTTACTATGAGAATAGAGAAGACCAGAGTTTGTCTTTAGAGGAGGATAATGAAGCAAAGAAATCCTTTTCTACCCCATGGAATAACATCAAATCATCACCTGCTCAAAAAGAATTCATAGAAGACCTTAAAAAAGACTTTAAAAATTAAATGAGAGGAATTGAGGAAAAACTTAAAAAAGAAAAATAAAAAAGAACAATCTAAGAAAAACAAGATTATGAAAACAAAGTCAACCAATTAGAAAAGGAGATACAGAATCTTAGGGAAGAAAATGACTCCTTGAAAATCAGAATCGGGCAAGGGGAACACAGTGAAGTTACAAGAGATTAAGAAATAATAAAACAAATTATAAGGAATGAAAAAATAGAAGAAAATATGAAACATCTCATAAGAAAAACAATGATTTGGAGAACAGATCAAGAAGAGAAAATATAAGAATAATCAAACTACCTGAAAGCTATGATCAAAAAAAGAATCTTGATACAATAATACAAGAAATAATTAAAGAAAATTGTCCTGAAGCATTAGAAGAAGAAAAGAAAGTAGAAACAGAAAAAATCCACAAATCACCACCTGAAAGAGATCTTATGAGGAAAACCTACAGGAATATTATAGTCAAATTCTGAAATCCCCAGCTCAAAGTAGACCTGAGTATGCTATGACTTTAAAAAGTAAAATCATTTAGGAATAGCTAAAAAGAGTAATTATCTTATATAAATGAGGTACAAGAGGAAGAACCAATGCAGAGGAATTAGATGGGGGAGGAGAACTCTTAGTTCTGGAAAACTTTCATTGGGAATTGGTTCAAGAGGCAACAATACGTATATATCTAGAAGAGTATAAAAGTCTTCTAAATTCAGAAGAAATAAAACATTAAGGAGTTAGGGAGGGGGGAGAGAATAAGGGAGGAATCTCTAAAGAGCAGGGTGAAGGAATAGGTCAAAGGTGGGTATAGGAGGGTGTTTAGATTCATGGAAATGGGAGGATAAGGGAGGGATCTTTGGTGGGGTAGGTTAAGTAATAGGAAGGCAAGGTAGTGGGTATAAGTAAAGTAGAGGAGTCAGGAGTTAAAGGAAATAAGAGATATGCACAAATACAAAAACAAAGATCAGTAGTAGAATTTGTTAGGGAAAGAATGTGTTTATATATGTATGTATATATCTCTATATTTAAATATATTCATGCTTGTAGCTTGTAGCCTTGGGGGGGGGCAGGGAGAGGAAGGTAGAAAAAAAATGTACAATATACAAAACATAGAAACATATTATAAACTTAAATATTAAAACTTAAATACAAAAAAGAATAAAGTAAAAAGTGCATGGCAGAGAACAAAAGAAAATTTACAAGGAAGCAAAGAAAAAATGGACAGCTCTCAACACAGTGCATAATATTTATTACATAGGCTTTCATGAAATGGAAATTTATTGCTATGTATTTTGAATCCTGTCTTACGTTCTGTTGTGCACATGGCATTTTTTTCTCTTCTTATTTTGTATTTAAGTTTTAATATTTAAGTTTATAATATGTTTCTTTTTCTTTTCTTATTGTGTATTTAAGTCTAAAATTTAAAAAAGATTAAAAAACTCAAGCAAAGTTGCAGTATACAAAATAAATCCATGTAAATCATCATAATTTTCATATATAACCAACAAAACTCATCAGGAAAAGCTAGAAAGAGAAACTTCATCCAAAATTACTACATAAAAAATTACTGCAGATATTATAAAATATTTGGAAGTGTATCTTCCAAAGTTCACCTAGGGACTATATAAATCTAACTACATACATAAATATATATTTGCAGTAATAAAGACAGACCTAAATAATTGGAGAAACTTTAGTTGCCCATGGATAAATTGAACCAATATAATAAAAATGACAATACTACTTAAATTATTTTACCTATTTAGTGCTTTACCAATCAGTCTACTAGAAAAATATTTTATAAACTTAGAAAAATAATAGCAAACATATTGTGGAACAAAATATCAAGAATCTCAAGAATAATAATGAAAAAAAAAAACAGGGAAGGAGGATGGTATATCAGTACCAGATCTCAAATTGTACTACACAGCAGTAATCATTAAAATGATTTGGTAATGATTAAAAAAGAAAGAAGTCAATCAGTGGAACAGATTAGGAGCATAACATATGAAAACAAATTTTTAAAAAGTAATCTTGTGTTCAATAAAAGTATTGTAATTGCTAATGATATTGGAGATAAATTATAATCTTCTTGCTGACAGAGACCATTTTTCATTTTTGTGTTTATATTTCCTTTGCCTAATACCCTGCCTGACATATATATAGTAGGTGTTTAATAAATGTTTGTTGAACTAAATATTGGCTTCATTAGCCTGATGGCTCATTGCATAGTGTTTTGCAACTTTCATTTTCCATTTTTTATGAGGTTAAAATAACATAAATCTTAAAACAACTAATAAAAGCATAACATCACCATGAAGCTTTACATCCTAAGTCACTTTGAGTTGGTTGGTGGCATCTATGTTGGTTTGAATCTTCTGTTTCCAGAATGGATGGAGTGGTGTGGTTTGGACATGGAATGGAGGACCCGTGTCCTCTGGCCTTAGATTCTGTCCATCAGTTTTTTCCTTTCTTAGGCTTTGTTAGATGTTGTAACATAATGAATTTTTGTGTACAGTAAAACACTATGTTAGAGAACTACAGGAGTTCTAAATGTAGTGAAAAATTGTAGGAGTTAAATGAAGCATGCCATATGGTTTTAAGTAATTTTTTCAAATACTTTATTGAACTTGTGATGATGATGTATCAGGTAGGAAGATCCACTGTATTTTCCATTAACACTTCTATTATAACACTGACACTGTGTTTTATAGTTTTGAAATTATCAGTTTCATATCTATCGTGCAGTCCTTGTCATGATTCCTAAACATTTTCAATATTTATTTTTTACTTTTGCAAATCAACTTGATGTGAGGAATATGATTTGAGATATGTTTAAAATTTTACATCTTTGAAATGAATGATTAACTTGGTTTTATTATTGAGTTTAGTCAATATTTGGAGGTATTGTTTCAGTTCATTGCATTGTTGCTCAGAGAATTTACAAGCACTCTGCTGACACAGCCTAATACTCAAGTGCTTGTGGTATACATTTTTGAGCATGGTTTGGATATAGCAGGGAAATAGTTAACTGGGAATAAACAAATCTGAATTTAGGCCAATGGGAAACCTACTTTTCTGCCATGTGACTTTTTTGTACTAATCACAGATGGTTTTCTGCATCTACCTAGTATACACATTGCTTACTGAAGATAGGGAGAACAGTGGTCCAAAGACTTGCTTTGGGTACAAAGGTTCTCTTGGTACAGAGAGTTGATATAAAAGGAGATAAATAGCAAGAAAGCATCTTTTTGTTGTTGTTGTTCAGTTGTTTCAGTTGTGCCTGACTCTTTGTGACCCTATTTGGAGTTATCTAGGGAAAGATACTGGAGTGGTTTGCCATTTCCTTCTTCAGCTCATTTTACAGATGAGGAAACTGAAGCAAACAAGATTAAGGGACTTCCTTAAGGTCACATAACTATTAAGTGTCTGAGGCTGGATTTGAACTCAGGAAAATGTGTCTTTCTGTCTCAGTACTTTATCCACTCTGCCACCTAGCTGTCTCTAAAGAATTCTTGTCATCTAATCTAGATCAACTACATCCTTGAATACTTAAGAACTGATACATGAGATTGCTGAAGCACTGTAAGTGATATTTAAAAGATTATGGAAACTGGGACAGAAGTTGTAAGATTAGAACAGGGAAAATATCATCCTGATTTCAAAAGAAAAAAAAAGTAAGACATTAGAATTTGCAAATTATAGGCCAGTGAGTGTGATTTCAGTTCCTGGGGAAATTCTAGAATGGATCATTTAAAAAAGATGGATGACAAATATCTAGAAAAGAAAATTATTAAAAAGAGCCAGAATGGCTTCATCAAGAATAGGTCATGCAAGGCTAGGTGTGTTTAATTTTTTGACAGGATTACTAGACTAGTAGATGAGGTGGATACAGTGGATTTAGTTTACATAGATTTTAGGAAAGATTTTAATAAAGTATCTCATACTAATTTTGTGGAGAAGGGATATGGTTTACTCAATGACGCAATCAGGTTATCTTGTTGTTTAATCATTTCAGTCATATCAGACTCTCCGTGATCATATCTGAGGTTTTCTTGGCAAAGATACTAGAGTGATTTGCCATTTCCTTCTCCAGCTCATTTTACAAATAAGGAAATTGAGTCAAATAGGGTTAAGTGACTCCAGGGTACACACCTAGTGTCTGAGACCAGATTTGAACTCAGGAAGATGAGTCTTCCAGACTTCAGGTCCAGCAATCTAGCCACTGAGCTCTAGTTGGCCCAAATTGTAGTTGTTAATGGTTCAATGTCAATGAGGCAGGAAGTCTCAATCAGAGTACCCAAGGGTTTCTGTTTACTTCTGTGCTGTTTAATATTTTTATCAATGTCTTGGATAAAGGCATAGATGGTGTGCTTTTCAAATTTGTAGATGATACCGAATTGGGAGGTATAGCTAAGAGAATAGATTCAACCTCCAAAAGGATCTTGATGGGCTAGGGCACTGGGCTGAATATAATGATGAAATTCAGTAGCAATAAATGTAATGTCTTGCACTTAGGTACCAAAAAAAAAAATCAGTTTTACAAGTATAAGATGGAGGAGACATAAATAGGAGCAGTTGATCTTTAAAAAAATTAATAACTAATATTTATATAGCACCTATTATGTGCCAAGCATCGTGCTTTACAAATATCTCATTTGATCCTAACAACTATTCTGTGAGGTAGGTGCTATTATTATCCTTATTTTACAGTTGGAAAAACTGAGGCAAACATGGGTTAAGTGATTTGCTCAGGGTCACACACCTAGTAAGTATCTGGGGCAGGATGTGAACTCATTGACTCCAGACCCAGTGCTCTCTGTTTCCTGTGCTACTTTGCTGCCTAAGAATTGAAGTTTTTAGTGGATTACAAGCTCAATGTGAGTTAACAGGCATCAACCAAAAAAGCTAATGCAATTTTGGGCTATGTTAATAGAGTTATAGCTTCCAAGAGTAATAGGATGATAGTCTTGCTGTACTCTGCTGTTGTCTGGAGTCTTGTATTCCATTCAGGGGGCCATGGTTTAGGAAGGATACTAATAAAAGAGCAATCTGGATGGGCAAGGGCCTCGAATCTATGACATACGAGAAACTATTAAAGGAATTAGTCATGTTTTGGGGAAGAGAATCTTCAGTGGGAACATGATGGTTGTCTTCAAGTATTTGAAGAGCTTTCTTTTGGAGAAGCCATTAAATTTATCCTATTTGGCCCTGGAAAACAGAACCAAAATCAATGGGTAGAGATGTCCAAAAGCAAATTTTGGCTTGATTATCGGAAAGACCTCCTGACAACTACAACTTTCTGAAGTGTGAGATGAGCTCCGTTGAAAGGTGGTAGTTTCCCCTTCCCTGGAGCCTTTGAGCAGAGGCAGGATGACCACTTGTGAAATATGTTATAGCAGGAGTTCCTTTTGAGTCTAGCTTGGACCAGATCTTCACTGAGGCTGCTTTCATTTCTCAAATTCTGTAGTTATGTGGGTTCATGTTTGACATTACAGTTTTTTTTCCTGGGATCCCTGGGATTGCAGAAGGTCAGGGCTCAGCAGAACACCAAGAAACACTGATGACAATGGACTTTTGACCAACTACTTTCAGTTCCCAAGACAGTGAAGTACTTGGCTTTGTTGAGTTTCCTGAAGCTATAGCATGAATCATGAATATTTATACAATGTGTTTCCCCAAGAAGAGATAGATTAGTATGAAACTGGATCCAGGTGAGAGAAAAGGGTGAGTAATAGGAAGGCAAGAAATGCCTTGATTTTTTTCTTCCAAGAATTATTAGAGTAAGGGCAGCTAGGTGGCACAGTGGATAGAGCAACTGGCCCGGGAGTTCAAATCTGGCCTCAGACCAAATACTTGACACTTACTAGCTGTGTGACCCTGGGCAAGTCACTTAATCCCAACAGCCTAAAAATAAAGAAGAATTATTATAGTAGAAAGACAATATTAAAAATTGAATTTGGATAATCCACACATGTACTTTAAGAGCTGGTAATATGCAATCAAGAGGCTGTGTGGTATATTAGCTAGAGAATCATGAAGATGTGGTACAGGTTGTAACTCCTGGCACAATTTGTCTGACCCTGGACCAATCACTTAAGCTCTCTGTGTCCTAGACAATCCTCTAAGTTTCTGAATAATTTACAATATGCATTGGGAGAAGATGTTTCCTCACTGGGAGTCACCCATCCAGACCAGAATTATAGTGATTACTGGAAATTTTTCAGAGCTACCTGCCCTCCCACATTCTCTCCAGCAATTGCCATTTTTATTTTCCGTCTTCTTTGCCTACTTTGATGAATGTGAAGTACAAACTCAATGTTGTTTTATGTGGCACTCTTATTATTAGATATTTAGAACATTTTTTTATATCATTGTTGATAGCTTGCTTTTTTTTTGGTAACTGCTTATTGAAGGCTCTTGTTCTTATATATTTAAATCAGTTCCTTATATACCTTGTATATCTAATCTGCTGAAAAGAAGTTTTTCCCCAGTGAACTATTTCTCTCTTCTAATTGAAGTTGCTTTAATTTTGTTTGTTCAAAAACTTTTCAATTTTATATAATCAAAATTGTTCATTTTAGCTCCTGCAATGCTCTCTATTCCTTATTTGGTTAAGAAATCTTCCCCTATTCATTGTTGTGAAATGTATTTATTTCCCTGTTCCTCTATCTTGTTTATGATATAAACTTTGATATCTAGATAATGTATTTATTGGGAGCTTATTGTGCTATTTGCCAAGAGGTGTTGGTCTAAGCTTAATTTCTGCCAGATTCTTTTCTAGTTTTCCTAACAATTTTTGTTGAACAGTAAGTTCTTACCCCAATAGTCACATGGACTAATTATGTGACTCACTTTGTTCATTTGTTTCTGGATCTTCTGTTCCTAATCTGTTCTAGGGATCAACTTTTATATTTTTAATCAGCTGCAAAAAAGTTTTGAGCATTATAGCATAGTTTGTGATATTATAGGTCTCCTCCCTTCCCATCCTCACCCCACTTCCTTTAAAAGATTTTTGACCTTTTGTTCTTTCAGATAAATTGTGCAATGATTTTTTTCTATCTCTGTAAAGTAGTCCTTTGACAATCTGATTGCTATGGAATTTAATAAGCAAATTAATTCATGTAGCATTGTCATTTTTATTATATTGTTATGATTCAATTCAAGCAATTAATATTTCTTCAATTACATGTCTATCTTTATAAACATTATTTTGTGGCTGAATTAATATAATTCCTGTGTGTTCTAGTAGGTGGTACCCCAAATATTTTATACTGTATATACTCTAATTGTTTTTAATAGATTTTCTCTTCCTACCACTTCCTGCTGGGTTTTGTTGGTAATGCACAGAAAGGCTAATGATTTATGGGGTTTTATTTTATATTTTCCTACTTAGTTATTATTTCAAATGTTTTTTGTTGAATTCCTTGAGTTCTCTAAATATACTATCAAATGATCTGCAAAAAGGAATAATTTTGGGGCAGCTAGGTGGCACAGTGGATAGAGCACCGGACCTGAGTTCAAATTGAGCCTGAGACCAAACACTTGACACTTACTAGCTGTGTGACCCTGGGCAAGTCACTGAACCCCAATTGCCTAAGAAAAAAAAAAAGGTGATAATTTTGTCCCTTCCTTATGACTATTTTCTCAAATTTTTTTTTTCTTGTCTCTTTTGTTATAGCTAACATTTCTTTTGTTATTGTTGTGTCTGACTCTTCATGACTCCATTTGGGTTTTTCTTGGCAAAGATTCTGGAGTGGTTTGTCATTTCCTTCTCTAGCTCTTTTTACAGATGAGGAAACTGAGACAAACGATGACTTGCCCAGGGTTACACAGTATGTGTCATACATTTGAACTCAGGTCTTCCTGACTCCGGGTTGGATGCTCTATCTACTGTACCACCTACCTGTCCTAATATTTATCTACATCAAATAATAGTGGTGCTATTTTTTACTCCTGATCTTACTGGGATAAATCTCCAGTGTTTCTCTACTTCAGATAATGCTAACTCTTGGTTTTTGGTTAATAATAATCATCATATTCAAGAAAGATCCATTCATTCCTATTTTTTATTGCTTTTTAACAGAAATGGGTGTTAAATTTTTCCCAAACAAAATTTTGGTATTTGTTGATATAATTATATAATTTATGTCATTTTTGTTATAAATATGGTCTCTTATGCTTGGAGCTTTCCTCACATTTAATAAATCCTTCATTCCTGGTATAACTATAACTTGGACATAATGTATAATCTTTTTAGCATGTTACTATGGTTTCTTTGTTAATATTTTATTATATTTGTTTATTATATTTGTTATAGTTTTTATACATACATACATGCATACATACATAATTAAGGATATAAATCTATAATTTTTTTCTTTTTTTATCTATCCTTGGTTGAAGTATCATCAAGATCATATTTGTGCCATAAGAAGGAATTTTTAGATACCTTCTTTTATTATTTTTGCAAATGTTATATTTTAATTAAATAATCTTTGAATGGTTGATAGAATTCACTTGTAAATTCATTTGGTACTCTCAATTTTTTCTTTCAGAGTTCCTTTATGGATTTTTCAATTTCTTTATCTGAGATTGGGTTAACATACCTATTTCTTGTTCTATTAATCTGGATATTTTGCATTTTTGCAAATTTTTGTTTTATTTAAGCTATAAGTTCTGTTGACATATAATTGAAGAAATAGTTTCTTATAATGTCCTTTATTTCCTCTTTTTCATGTTTAATTTTGGTAATTTGATTTTCTTTTCTTTCCAAAAACCAGATTAGCCAATGCTTTATTTATTTTATTAATTTTAAATAAAAACTTAATTTATCATACATGAATAATATGCTAAATTCTAATTAGGAATTAGTGAAAACAAAAGATATATTTTTCTCCCATCTAGGTTGTACATACCCTAGTACATACATCTCACGATGTGTCCTAGGTGACTGCTTACTCTGCCTATTTCAAGTCCAAGCTTTTGTGATGGAGGAAATATATTTTTGGTCTGGGAAAATGGGGTGAGCAAAAGTGCAAAGGCTAGAATATACAAGGCTTATTTTGGAGAATAGTTTAAAGATCAACCTTGTTTTGGGGTAAGAATAATATAGGTGAGTAGTATGAAATAAGCCTAGAAAAGTGGGTTTGGGCCAAGTGATGAAAGGTCCTGAATGCCAGATAAGTAGTTTAGTCTTTATCCTGAAGCAACTGGGGAGTCGTTGAAGACTTCTGAGCAGGGAAATAGAAGGATCAAAGTGGAAAATTCATTTGTGTTATGCAAAGCACAATGGAGATGTAAGAGATTGGAAGCAGAGTAGGAGGGAGAGGGGAGCTGTGGTTGTGGTAGATGAATGGCACTGATGAGAAGACTTCAGAACAGGCCTGAGATAGAGTGGTGGGAAGTCAGAATGAAAAGAAAGAAATGGATATGGGAAATATTTCAAATAAAGAGTTGATAGGACATGCTGACTGTGCATAGTTGCCAGATTAATCTTCTTTGAACATTTCACTCCTCTGATTAAAAATCTTCATTCTTTCCATAACAATGCCCAAATTCCATGTTATAGCATTAAAGGTAATTTCCAACCAACTTCTCCATATTTAGTTCTCAATACCCCCCTAAAAGGATCCTCAGCTTTAGCCAGACTGGCCTATTCACTGTCCTCCACTCCTCAATTCACACTGGTACATTTTTATCTCTTTCTCCCCATCTACCGTTCTCCCTTCCCCTACCCTGGCATCTATCTGAATTTTACTCATCCTTAAGGCCCAGGTGAAGTCCAACCCATTCTTTGAAGCAGCTCCCAGTAAATTTTTCTTCCTATAATACTATCAGAGGTAGCATAATATAGTGGATACAGAGCTATCCTTGGAATCAGGGAGAACTGGGTTCTTAATGCCTCTGATACATTCTGTCTATGTGATCTTGGGCAAGCCACTTAAACTTAAACTCTCTAAGTAACTCTAAGACTAGAAAAAAGGAGCTGATGTGGAGTGGTACAGGGAATTCCCTCGTTTGGAATTCCATATGCCAATAAATCACAGTTCCTAAAAAAAAAATAAAGACCAAAAAAATTCTTTGTATGTTTGCTATTCCTTTGACATGTTCTGGTTTTTGCCTTTTTTGGATGTAGTAATAATAGCTCAGTTATATAGAATTTTAAATTTTATAAAGCATTTTCTTCACAACAACTAGAGAAGGCAGTAGTGGAAATATTATTTTCATTTATTGTTGTTATTGTTCAGCTGTTTCAGCTGACTCTGTGATCCCTTGGGGTTTTCTTAGCAAAGATACTGGAGTGGTTTGCATTTTCTTCTCCAGTTCATTTTACAGATGAGGAAACTGAGGCAAGAAGGTTAAGTGATTTTCCCATAGTTACATAGTTAGTATCTGTCAGAGCTGGGTCTCACGCCTATATCTCTTTACTCCAAGTCTATTACATCACAACAGTGATGATAGAGGACATCCAGAGGACAACTGAACACATTGTGGTGACTTGAAATCATGCCATAGTGAGGATCAAATATTAACTGACTTTACTTTTTAAAAAAATAGTTCATAATTTCTATTTTTCAAATAACAAGTTTTAATTAATCTATACCTCCCACTATACCCTTCCCCCTACTGATCAAATTTAAAACAACAACAAATAATTGAAAAACAAATCCCTCAATATATAGCTGTGTAGTTTGACAAAACAAATCCCCAAACTAATTGTGTCTAAAAATGTGTTTCTTGGGGGCAGCTAGTTGGCACAGTAGATAGAGTACCGGGCCTGAAGTCAAGAGGACCTGAGTTCAAATTGAGCCTGAGACCAAACACTTGACACTTACCAGCTGTGTGACCTTGGGCAAGTCACTTAACCCCAATTGCCTAAAAAAGAAAAAAAAATGTTAAAAAAAAAGAAAGTGATCATTCTTTTTAATTGGTAATTTATCATTGTCCTGATCAGAGTTCTAAAGTTTTTCAAAGTTGCTTTTCTCTGTATAAATTGTTTTCCTAGTTCTACTCACCTCTCTTTGCATTAGTTCATGAAGTCTTCCCAATTTCCTCTGGAGTTGTCCATTCCATCATTCCTTATGCCGTAATACTACTGGATTACATTCATATACCACAATTTGTTTATCCATTTCCTGATCGAAAGACAACTTCTTAGTTTCCAATTTTTGGCCACCACAAAAAGAAATGCTATACATATTTTTGTAGATACAGATCTTTTCCCTCTTTCTTTGATTTCTTTCATGTATAGGCCTAGTAGTGGTAAAAGAGTATGTACTTTTTGGTAATTTTCTAGGCATTTTTCTAGGCAATAGTTTTCTAGACAATAGTGCCACATTGCTTTCCTAAATGGCTGGACTAATTCACATCTCCTCCAGCTGTGCTCTAGTATACTTGTTTTCCCACAGACCCTCCAACACTTGTCATTTTCCTCTTTTGTCATCTTTGCCAACATGATAGGTATGAGGTGGAACCTCAAAATGGCTTTAATTTTTATTTCTCTAATTATTAGTGATTTAAATCAGTGATGTCAAACTCAAATAGGGGCCACAAAACTGTGCACCTATAGATCCCTGTGACCTGCATATTGACTTAGAAAATTGCATGTTTGTATATTTCTTGTTTTTTTTTAATTTATTAACACATCAACACATTAAAATCAGAAAAGAAATACATTTTAATCTGGTTCAGGCTGTACTCAGAAGTGTTGTGGGCTGCAGGAGGCCTGCAGGCTGCATTTGACAATTTTGATTTAAATCCTTTTAAAATTAGTTTGGATTGCTTCTTTTGAAAACTACCTTTTCATATTCTTTGATCTTTATCTATTGGGGAATGTGTCTTAGTCTTATAAATTTGAATCATTTTCTCATATATTTTGGAAATGAGACCTTTATCAAAGAAACTTGTAAAGATTTTTGAGCATAAATTTATAAATTTTATATAATCAAAGTGTCCATTTTATCTGGAATGATTCCATATAAGGGTCAATGAAAGGAACTGGGGATGTTTAGCTTAAAGAAGGCTAAGTAGAGGTATGACAACTGTCTTAAAATTTTTGAAGAGCTATCACTTAGAAGAGGAAACAGACTTTTCCTGGATGACTCCAGATGGGGAAATGAGTATAGTTTCAGTTTATCATACATAAAGAAAAATTTGTTAACAATTAAGGCAAAGGTTCTTAACTTTTTTTGTATGTCATGAACCACTTTTGGTGAAGACTATGGACCTTTACTCAGGATAATCTTTTTAAATACATAAAATAAAATTTGTAGAATTTCAAAGGAAACCAATTATTCTGAAATGCAATTATCAAATATTTTTAAAAAATTCATGGACCCCATGTTGAAAACCCTTGATAAAGCCTACAATGTTTTTTTTTTTTTTAAACCAGACTGATATGTAGCTTAATGCCTAGCACATGGTCTATCAGTACATATGCTTTGGATAGACATTGTAGATGGGCAATGGGTTGGGCCCAGTTGAATAAGAGCATGAGAGAAGACTGGATTACCTTTAGTAAACTGACCCTAAGCTTCTCTCTGAAACAAAGGTCCATCTTTTAAACATCAGCATTTTTCTGGTGATGCTTTATGGCTTTGAGAAGCAGTATACCAAAGGCTGTGAAAAATTAAAATTGTAGTTGATCAAAGGGCAATAGAAAAGCACATAATATATATGAGTGGATTGCTGCAGTGCTACGAAAAATTTCACAGGACAAGTGGCATAAAGGATACCAACAGAGAGATGTATGAGTGAAAAAAGAAGTGAGTTATTCATGCATTGAGAGAAAGGCTTGGTTGATGGATCACATTCAAGAGATCTAGAGGAAGGCTCCCAATATATTGGGGGGATTCTCCTATATAGGATATATGGGATGGTATAGAAAAGAGTAGGTACTGCTATGTGATGCAGTGGATAGAGTGCTGACCTGGAATTAGGAAAACTTACTTCCTGAGTTCAAATCTGGCCTCAGGCACTTAGCTGTGTGACCCTGGCCAAGTTACTCAACCCTGGTTGCCTCAGTTTCCAGTATCCTTGCCAAGAAAACCTCAAATGGGGTCATGAAGAGTCAGACATGAATAAAACGAATGAACAGTAAAATGGAAAAGAATCCTATAGAATGAGATGTGAGTGGTTGTGATAACTGGAAGTAATACCCATATCAGCATTATCACCAATCCATTGTAGATCAAAGAATATTGCCTAATATTGTTATATTTTTAATGTGTCTTCCCACCTAACTTGGATGTTCTTCCATGGAAGAATTTCCTACTTCTATATATACCCCATGGTATTCTGCTATGTGCAGTAAATACAATAGTGCAAAAGTAAATAAAATAAATATTTGTTGACGAACTACCATTTCTAAAATTCTATGTATGATCACTGGTTTCTGAGCTTTCATAAAACATTATTTTTACAAGTGTAGTAGATACCCTCTGAGTATCCTCTCCCCTCATACCTCTTTGGAGCATGCTCAATCAGTATTCCAAGTGACTACTTGGAAGCTTGAGGGAAGGGGCAGGGGGAAACTAGAGGAAAGGTTGTTAGGTTGAGTCTCCTAATTGGTGGCTGAGTCAGAATTCAATGAATACATTAAAAGGGAAATCTGCTCCTCAATCATACCCTCCTTCTTCTTGTTTTGACATGTAAGGATGACTTTCTGAGCTGTCC
Organism: Vombatus ursinus; assembly: GCF_900497805.2. Taxonomy (NCBI): domain Eukaryota; kingdom Metazoa; phylum Chordata; class Mammalia; order Diprotodontia; family Vombatidae; genus Vombatus; species Vombatus ursinus. The sequence goes on from NW_020954583.1 coordinate 18,350,473, forward strand.
AGAGAATGGGGGGGGGTCTTCTTCCTTCCATTTGGTCACGCACTGTAAGCATACATCCTATCTAAGCAAGCTGGTGTTTGGGATGAGGTTGCCTCTATTTTGTGTCTTTTCTTCTTTGTTACAGAGCCTGGTAAGAACTTAAAAGCTTTAGAGGTGAGTGGTCACAGTGGCAGAATTCACTAGGAAGATGGCAGCAGTGAAATGGCAGTGGCTGATGACAGGTAAAACACCTGCAGTTTGGCAACTAGTTGAACAGAATGCTTAATTAGAAGGAGTGGGATGGTACCAAGAGAAGAGTTGGCATTGAAAAGAAAGAAAAAAGGAGAGAAATGATTGATGTTGACATTGGATTGGACTTCACTCAATAGAGGTGAAATATAAAATGGCTAATTAGTGGCCTTACAAAAACTGCTTCATGTCTCAAGGAATACTAGCCTCTGAACTGATTGTACTAATAGTAATAAATTGTTGAATTCTATTCTAATCATTCTATAATACATGCTAATGGGCAACGAGGTGACCTGGAGTCAGGAAGATTCCTCTTTGTGAATTCAAATCCGGCCTCAGACACTTACTAGCTATGTGATCCTGGGCAAGTCACTTAACCTTATTTACCTCAGTTCTTCATCTGTACAATGAGCTGCAAAAGGAGATGGTAAACCACTCCAGTGTCTTTGCCAAGAAAACTCCAAATGGGTTCACAAAGAACTGGATATGACTGAAACAACTGAACAGCAACAACAATGCATGCTATGCTTCTTTTATGCTTAGCATTTCCTTTTCTTTGTGGGAATCAAGGATGTTCTCTATATCTGATTCATGCTTGTATATTGCATATCTTTTTTTAAACTTTTTTTTTTTATCAGTGGTAGTGGTGGGGTAAAATCCTTAACTAGAGCCAAAAATAGAATTGTTCCTGGAGTAGCTGGGGTGGGTGGGGGATCAGTCAATAAATATGAGCATTGGAAAGTCTACTTTTCCTATTAAGAAGTAAAAATATCTTGAGCAATGAAGCCAGGATATAACCATATAGCTAGGTATAGAGCAGAAAGAGTGGATACTTTGAGACCTTGTGAATCCTAGAAGTGGTTGCTTTTAACCATTAGTAGACAATAAATTTCACTTCAACTTATGAACAATAAAGAGTAAAAGAAACTTTTTGAATTATTTTACTTTCAGGTCCATAATCTCTATTTAAAATATTGAATGTAGCTTCTTTTTAATGGGAAGATTAGGTATTAATAATTATTTCGCATTAGTCCTAGAAGCATTTCTGTGATTAACTATGAAGGTATTCCCAATACCATATGGCCCCAGCCTGGGATAATGGTGAGCAGGGAAATTTCATCGAAAACCTACAACTCATCATTTTCCTGTCAGCCAGCAGATGCTCATCAGGGTGCAACCCCTACCAGATCCTTGTAACTGGTATTTTCCCTGCTTTGTCTGAGTTCTCCTCCTCATTTTTCTTTCTCCACCATCCCAATAACAGTATTCCAGACTCTTAAGCATTTTAAAAAGGGAATTTGAAGTATTTAAAGGGCTCACAGGTAGAATTATTATCTGGTCCCCATAAGACAGACAATATAGATAGAAGTTGTAAAGAAGTAAATTTGGGCTTTATATTATGAACAATTTCCTAACAATTAGAGTTGTGATAAAGTGGAGTGGGCTGCTGCAGAGGTGATGGGTGCTTTTATATTAGAAGTCTTTTTAAAAATCCTTTGTTTTTATTATGAATTTAACAATCATCAACAAACAAACATTTCAATAAACAAAAAACAAAATAGAGGATTGCATGTGAAACCATGAACTTCTGTTGTATATATTGGAATATATGACAGAATATTTAAGTTGTTTTTATAGATATGATAGAGGTTGTTTTTTTTTAAAGTGTTTTAAGCATTTAACAATGTAGTGAAACCCTATCTGTGGACCCTTCTGGACTGCTTTGTGTTTTCTTCTGTGTGTATTTTATTGATACTCTTTTCTTTCTTTTTATGTGTATCTCTGTAATTACTCATCAATTCACTATTCTGACACCCTTGTAAATAAAGCCCTCCATTGTGACGCGTAGGAATAGTCAAGTAAAACTCATTGGAAACTTTTAAGCAGAGGCTGGACAACCACTTGTTCAATAGATTACAGTGGGGATTACTTTTGGGGTATAGGTTGGACTAGATGGCCACTGAGTTTTGTTCCAACTGTCAAAATTCTCTGATTCTGTATATCTTTACTTCCCTCCTATGTCCATCATCTACCCTACCCTCACCACCACTAGTTCAGTCATTCTCATAATCCTTCACCTTGACCCACTAACTAGTGGCCTAGGAAAGTTTTTCCCAAGTCTCCTCTGGTCTCCCAGATTCCAGCAAGAAAGAGCCCTACCTAGGCTCTAAGACTATATCAACTTCTTCGTGTTTTGGTCTTGTGATATTTAATCCTTCTTCTAGGGAGCCTCCATGCTTTTGCCCCTGGAAGCAGCCACTTTGCTTTGAGTTGGCTCTCTATGCTGGCTAGCTGACCTAAAGCAGATTTCAATAAGCAATTCTTCTTAAATGGCATAAGCCATGATGGGGAAATTGAGTCTTTTATCTATGCCCTACATTGGCCTGGGAGTTGTGGCTCTGGTCAGCAGATTTATCTTGGTCTGGGGCCAAATGCTATACATACTGAAGGTCCTTTCCTTCTAGATTCTTTTGTTTTCTAGTTCTGTTTCTGTGCCCCCTTGTATGGCTGCTCCATCTCTCCACTCAATGTTCATGGAGATCTAGGAAGCAAATTCTGTAAGCCTAGATTCTAGATAGTTTTCTAATTCTTGGGTAAGAATCCAACCACTTTTCTACTGGGAAATGTCATTAGCCTGCATTTTGTTCCCTCAATCCTAGCATTGTCTTCTGGACACTATCATGTTTTACCATAAGCTCAAATTGAGAGTCAGCATGGCATAGTGAATAAAGAACTGTCTTTGAAGCCATGAACAACTGAGTTCAAATCCCATATATGATCCTGGGCAAGTGATTTAACCTCTCAGTCTTCTAGACAATTCTTTAACACCATAAATTTGCCTAGAAGGCACCAATCTTCATTGGTAGATGGAATTTCCTCTCCCAGGTATTCTGTTTACCCATAAAATCACAGGTCCATTCCCTATTCCTAATTACAAATAAGAATGCATGGTCACACCACAGTATCTTTAATATATATTCTCATTCCACCTAATAATTGGATGAGGTCATATCACTATATCAGAAGTTGTCCAGTAAATCAGTGAATGGAAAATATTCAATAAAAACACCCAGGAGGGAGGAATTAGAAGTAAAGAAAATATTCACAAGATGCTAGTATTCAGAGAGAATGAAAACAAAGCAATTTAACAGAGATGGGTAAGGCCATGCAGAAATGATGAAATCATAAATGTGATATGAAAGGGAACTTAAATCATTTAGTCTAATGCCATCATTTTGTAGATGAAGAGACTGAGTCTCAAAGAAGTCAAATGACTTGCTTAAAGTTATGCAGGGAAGTAAGGAAAGGAGCTAAAATTCAAACCCAGGGTCTCTTATCAGATCCAGGTCTGTTTCTAGTACATCATACTATTCAATGTTATGTTATGTTATGTTAGTGGCAAGAGTGAGTTCAAGTCCAATAATGTGAAGTAAAAAGTCCCTTGTTGGTATTTGCAATAACTTTGTAAGCTTTTTTTTTTCTTTTTTCTCTTAGTCTGTGATTTCATTTATATAAGGAACTTCTGGTGATGAAACATCCTCTACCAGTATGGATTAGCAACTGTTCTGTGAATTATAGCCTTGGAGACTTGCATGGGACATTGAGAAGTTAAGTGACTTGGACCGGGTCCCACAGCTAATACATATCAAAAGCATGATTGGAACCCAGATCTTTCCTATTCTAGAGCTTATTCTCTATCCTTTATAAGGCGGCTAGTTGGCAGAGTGGATAGAGTGCTGTTCCTGGAGTGAGGTAGATATGAGTTCAAATCTGGCCTCAGATAACGTGACTTTGGGCAAGTCTTGAAGTCTTTAATACTTGAAGACTGCTATTATGTCTTCCCTTCTAGTTATTTGCTAGGATATACATCCGTGGTTCCTCTGTCTATTCTTTATGTGGAGAGATTTCTCATTCTCTTACTTTCTTAGTTGCCTTTCTCTACACCTGATTTAGCTTGTCACTATCCTTACAAAAAAATTCTTCCAGAACCAAACACAATACCCTAGATGTGGTCTGACTGAGGCAGAGTAAAATGGGACTAAAATCTCTCTCGTTCTTATGAATTAAGCTTAAATTCCTTTTAGCCTCTTTGGCTACCATGTTCTATCACTGGTTTATACCAAGTTTTTTTGCCACTAAAATCTCCAGATCTCTTTCACACAAAATGCAGACTAAAAATATCCCTCTTTGCACTTAGGATAATGCAATCATCACTTTCTATTGAACATCAGTATCATCAGTAACCTCAATAAACATTTATTTGTGCTTATTGTGCCCTTATCCTTCCCTGATCCTCTTATTGGTACCCTCCTTCCATAAACTCATAATCATTTTTATTTATTCAGCATATCTTTATATGTGTGCATGTAACTCCCAATAGAATACAACTGCCTCGAGAACAAGGTCTATTTTATTTTTGTCTTTGCATCTGTAGTGCCTATCGTGGTACTTGGTACTTAGTAGGTGCTTGATGAATACTTGTTGACTGATTATCATGCATCATTGTATATGCAGTTTTATCCTCTCTGTGACACTGTAGGCTCTTTGACAGCAAGGATTATGTCATTTTCTTATCTGTTCATAGAAGACATTAAGCAATATTATTTGAATATTGTAAGAGTGATACAATTTTCAAGAACTGCCACTACTATTCTTTCTGGAAAATCTCTGGTAGTCCTGATAACTATAGGAGATAAAACAGGGTTAGGGCTTATTTGAATTTAAGGCAATAAACATTTTTTAAGTGCCTACCATGTGTCAAGTATTGTACTAAGTGCTTGAAATAAAAATAAATAAATCATTTCCCTGCCCACAAGGAGCTTATATTCTACTGAAGATGGGAATGTGGAAGGGATAAGGGAAGAAAACATCATGTATACAGATAGGTCAAAACAAAATATATATGAGAGAAACAGAAAATAATTTCAGGATAGAGTTTTCTGACACTTGGGGGAAAAGTAGGGGAGTAACTCTTGAAATGAACCTTAAATGGAGTTAGAAATTTGAAGTGGTAGTTAGAAGGAAGAACATTCCAGGCATGAAGGATAACAGCCTGTTAAAAGATATGGCAATGGGACACAGAATATTGTATATAGGGAACAGAAAGAAGGATATTTTGGCTGAAACAAAAAGTATGGGAGAGAGAATCATAAGAAATAATTCTGAACATTTTGGATTCAGATTGTGAAGGGCTTTAAAAATCAGACAGAGAAGATTATATTTTATCCTAATGTCAATTGAGAACCACTGAAGCTTCTTGAGCAGGGTAATGGCATGACCAAACTTGTGCTTTAGGAATATTACTTTGGAAGTTTTATAGAAGATGGATTAGACCCAAAGAGATCAAAAAAGGGGGAAAGGATCTATTTGTACAGAAATATTTATAACAGCTCTTTTTGTAGTGGCAAAGAATTGGAAACAGGGATGCCCATCAATTGGGAAATGGCTGAACAAGTTGTGATATATGAATGTAATGGAATACTATTGTTCTATAAGAAATGATGAATAGGCAGGTTTCGGAAAAACCTGGAAAGACTTACATGAACTGATGTTGAGTGAAGTGAGCAGAACCAGGAGAACATTGTATACAGCAACAGCTACCATGTGCAATGACCAACTCTGTTAGACGTAGGTTTTCTCAGTAATACAGTGATCTA
>NW_020954583.1:18356425-18368292 GCF_900497805.2 Vombatus ursinus
AGACAATTGCAAAAGACTCATGATGGAAAATGCTATCCACATCCAGGGAAAGAACTATGGAATCTGAATGCAGATTGAAGCACACTATTTTCTCTCTCTTTTTTTCTTTCTCATGGTTTTTCCCTTTTGTTCTAATTCTTCTTTCACAACATGACTAATGTGGAAATATGTTTAATATGATTGTATATGTATAACCTATATCAGATTGCATGCCATATTGTGGAGGGGGAGGGAGGGAGGGAGAAAAAAATTCGGAAATAGAGGCAGCTAGGTGGTGCAGTGAATAGAGCACCAGTCCTGGAATGGGAAAGACCTGATTTCAAATCTGGCCTCAGACACATAACACTCACTAGCTGTGTGACTCTGGGCAGGGAGCTTAACCTCAATTGCCTCACAATAAATAAAAGGATAATTAGACAAGGACTTAAAAAAAAAATTTGGAACTCAAAATCTTATAAAAGTGAATGCTGAAAACTACCTTTACATGTAATTGGAAAAAATAAAATACTATTAAGGAAAAAAAAGAAATGATGAGCAGAATAATTTCAGAAAAACCTGGAAAGAGTTATATGAACTGATACAAAGTGAAGTGAGCAGAACCAGCATAACATTGTACATAGTAAAGCAATATTGTAACAATGATCAGCTGTGAATGACTTAGTTATTCTCAGCAATACAATGATCCAAGAACTCATGGTTTTTAAAATTTTAGAGATGAAAAATTTTAAAGGACTCATGATAAAAAATGCTATCCACCTCCAGAAAAAGAACTGATGGAGTCTGAATGCAGACCAAGCATACTATTTTTTCATTTTCTGTATTTTTGGGGGTGTTTTTCCACTTTGGGTCCGTGTCTTCTTTCACAACGTGACTAATATGGTAGTATGCTTTGAATGATTGGACATGTATAACCTATGAAAATAAATAAAAAGAAAAGAAAAGAAAGAAAATGGATTAGAGAGGTGGGGGAAACTGTTGACAAGGAGTAAGGATAGAGAGGACAGAAATTAGAAGGCTATTGCAATCATTCAGGTAAGTAATGATGAGAGCAGTGGCCATGTGAGTAGAGAGAAGGGAATGGGTGGGAAAGATAGAGAGATAGAATGGACTAATGTTCCCATATCTGTCTTTGGTAGACAGAACAAACAAGCAAAGAGAGGCCAAAGGGCTTATTTAAGGTCACACATTGAGCAAAGAGAATACAAACCAGGCCTCCTAACTCATGTCCAGTGTTTTGACTTTGTGGTCACATGGCCCTGATGGATTTCTTGGCCAAAGAAACCACTAAGGTTCCCAAAGGGAATGAATAATCTTTTTTGGAAACATCAAGCTCCAAGTTTAACTCCTCTTGTCCAAGAGTATGATTATGTAGTTATGAAATAGCCTGAATTTGTAGCACTTTCTGCAAATACAAGAGCATCTGTGCCAATGCTAATGTAATGTCTTGAACTAAAGAGCTGTTTTTTGTGACCACCCTGGATTTTAGAATTAATTGTGGCCACCTGGACTCTGCCTAGTACCATTTCATAACTTAGTCTTTTCTTGCATATGAGGAAACCACAGAAGCTTAGCAGGCCATTATTTCTCAAGGGTTCATGAGAACCTCTGCTTTGTTTGCTGTCTGGGAAATACTTAGGCAAGCACCCATGTTGAAACATTCAGTGACTTTGGGAACAAAGGGGAGGTTTCCTGAGGTTTTATCCTGATGCATGACAAGCTACTTGCTTCCTGTATGTATGTATATATGTAAGTGTATGTGTATAAGTATATATACATTTGAATGCACACACACATATACACTCATGGAGATGGAAATTGCTTTGTTTAAAATTTTTAATATGTTTTGTATTTAGTATGCTGAGTTAATGTTGATGTTTCTCCTCCTCTCCTCTACTCTTTAAATAAATAAAACATAAGCTCTTTGAGGGTATAGTTTGTCTTTGCAGCCCCTGAACTTGGAACAGGGTCTGAAATTTATTTGATATTTAACAAATGACCATGGGTTGAATGAATAAATGAATGGAAAAAATCCTAGAGAACATCTAAACATGTGGCTGCTCTACCATTTCTTTGTCCACATTAAGAAACTGAGACCTAGGAAGAATGTAAGCTCCTTGAGGACAAGGACTGTTTCATTTTTGTCTTTGTATCATCACAGTTCAGCACAATGCCAGGCACGTAAAAGGAACTTAGTTTACTGATTGATGTGAACTTCGAGGTTTCCCTTCATAATAATGAAGTTAGCAAAGATGCAAAAGGATAAAATTGGTAAATGTTGGAGGAGCTGTGGCAAGACAGTCATACTAATGCACTATTGGGAGAGCTATGGATTGGCCCAACCATTTTGGAAACCAATTTGGAACTACGCCAGAAAAGTCATTGAGCAGTACATATTTTTTGACTCATCATCTAGAAGTCATTAAGTTATGTTGTTCAGTCGTGTCTGACTCTTTGTGACCACATATGGAGTTTTCTTGGCAAAGTTACTTGGCATGTTTTGCTATTTCCTTCTCCAATGCATTAAGGCAAATAGAAGTTAAGTGACTTGCCCAGGGTCATAAAGTTGGTGAGTGTCTGAGGTTAGATTTGAACTCAGGTCTTTTTTAACTACAGGCCCAGCAATCTGTTTACTGAGCCACTTAGCTGCCTCCAATTAAGTTATACATAGCCTTTAACTCAATGATCCCACTACTGAGCATATATTGCAAGTATGTCAAAGAGTAGAAAAGCTCTCTCTCTCTCTCTCTCTCTCTCTCTCTGTCTTTGTCTCTCCTCTTTCTTTCTTTCTCTCTTTCCCCACATAGACAAATTTGGGTATATGCATATATACATATTTTTACATATATGCATATATTTACAGCAGCATTTTAATGCAAGAACCTGGAAACAAAGTAAGGGCCCTAAAATTGAGGATTGGCTTAAAAATGTGGTATTTGAATAAAGAGGATTATTATTATAAGAAATGCAGACATGAAAAATTCAGAGAAATTTGAGGAGACTTGTAAATCTGCTGCAGAGCAAAATAAAATGAATCAAGACAGCAATTTATACAACAACCACAATAATACAAGGAAAAAGAACAATGGGAGGCATCAGATCTCTGATCAAGGCAGCAAACAATATTGACAGTAGAGGACTGATGGTAAAACATCTCTCTCTTCTCAACAGAGAGGTAATGAACCTTAGGCATTAAATGAGTCATACTTTTAAAAATATGGCCAATATGTTAATTTGTTTTATTTAACTACACTTCTTTGTTATGGGTGGAGCTCCATTCTGTTTTTTTTTTCCTTTTTTTTTTTTTAGGCAATTGGGGTTAAGTGACTTGCCCAGGGTCACACAGCTAGTGTCAAGTGTTTGGTCCGAGGCCGGATTTGAACTCAGGTCCTCCTGACTTCAGGGCCGGTGCTCTATCTACTGCGCCACCTAGCTGCCCCAAGAGCTCCGTTCTGTATGGGGGCAGAGGAGATCATTTGAAAGTGACAGCAAGATTTAAAAATCATCAGCAAAATATTTATAAAGAAGAAAAAAAAACAAATAAAATTTATACAACTTACTCCAAAACCACATAGCTAATAATTGGCAGAACCGGGACTAGAACCCACGTCTCCTGTGTCCTAGTTCTCTGTGCTTTTTACAGCTAATGATGACAGCAGCTCGTATTTTTGTATGACTTTAAGATTTATGAAGCATTTTCTTTACCAAAAACACTGAGGTAGATAACACAAGTATTATTATTCTATCCATTTTGCAGATAAATTAACAGAGGCCAGTGAATTTAAGAGATTTACCTGAGGGCATGGCACATAACTAAAAAGTATCAGGTTTCAAACTCAGGTCTCCTGACTACAAATCCAGTTTCTACCACATCATAGCCCAGGGTACTGATCATGTACTCATCATATATAAGTTTGGGATGATCTAGGTGTACATGGGAGCAGCTAAGTAGCACCAGGCTGAGTTCAAATCTGGCTTCAGACACTCACTGGTTGTATCATCCTTGGCAAGTCACTTGACCCTGTTTACCTAAGTTTCCTCACCTTTAAAATGAGCTGGAGAAAGAAATGGCAAACACCTTCAATTTCTTTGCCAAGAAAATCCTGAATGGGGTCACAAAGAGTCGGACACTACTAAAATGAATGAACAACATGAGTACATGACTTGTTCTAGGTTATTTTGGGAAAGGTTGTGCACAGGTTGAGATATTAAATATGGGGTTTCCTTCCTTATAATAACTCAGTGGTCTGAACCACTTTCCCTTACCACCCAGCTAAGTCTGTCCTTAGAGAATGAAAGACATATTAATATTAGACTCAACAAAATGGAATTAGCGTTGAAAATCTACAAGGGTAGGTAGGGGTTGTTATTTGTCCTTCATTATCTAAGAAGACCAAGGACTTTAGGAAGGTGATTCACTTGCAAGTGAATTGGATTTAAATGAGGCAGAGCTCTGCAAAGACATGCCTCACTTTGCCATCGGAGTCCAGTGGCAAGACATAGGTCAAGACTCCTGGCTATGGGCCAGGTTGCAGTGGAAGACCATAGCCTTTTTAAGCTAAGGTCTTTCCCAGGTCTCAGTTTGTCTGAGGCAATGCCCATTCAATAAGTAAAGACTTGGTAAGAATTGAGGCAATAAATGACCTAGTTTGCCTCACAAAAGAATCAATCTGGGAGGGGAAGACCCTCAGAGTTTCAGCCAAAACAGAAATAATTGCTATTTACACTCAATGGGAGCCAACAAAACCCAAACAATGAACAAGTGAGGCTTGGGCTGGGACCTATTATTGGCCTATCTGATGAAAGCCAAAGTCATTTGAATTTAAAGGAACAGTCAAGTAACTCCATTTGAATGGGCTTTATCAAAGCCTGGTTTTTCAGAGCTATATTTCAAGAAAATATAAATAAAAACTGCATGAGACAAAAAAGTTAATTGTCCCAATTTTTTGATGGGTGGATGAGGAGCAGGAGGAAGAAGAGGAGGAGAAAGGGAAATGAAACTACAAATTCCAAAGCCTAATGTAAGTTACTTTAAATTATGCACACTTTTTTTACTGCTGCAGATAACTGAGAGGTCGCTGTAGCTACTTGCAGAGGACTTAAAACCAGAACTTGGATTTGTAGCCATTTCTCCAAGAAATCACCTCTGGAAAACACAAGGGTCATTACTACAAAATGGTGTGTGGTGACTGCTAGGGTCATGGCTTGTCCAAGAAACCTAGGCAGCAGAATACCTATTGCACCAAAAGACTGAAGGATATCCATCTAGCTAAGGCCCTAGCCCAGGGATTCTCAAACTCTTTTGGGCCCTGTACACTTCAGCTTTTAATAAATTTTATCTTAACCCCTATTCAATATGCAAGTAAATAAATTTTAGACTATACTGTTCATATTAGAAATGTTTATTTCTTATTTATTAGAAATAAGATTAATTTCAATATAGTAATAGTTATTTACCAAATATTCCACATAAACTTCTCATACCTACTAGGGGCATATGCACCCCATGTTGGGAAACCTGGCTCTAGTTATATAATTGCCTCTCCTGGCAAACAACAGAAGAGGGGAGAATTTAGAGCTGAAAGGGCCCAAGAAATCATCTAAATACCCTGTGCCCAAGATCAAAGTGCATGACAACTTTAAGCCTACTGTATAATGTAGAGGTTGGTAGTTTTTTCCATTGATATTTTTCCTAGACCTAATTATCTCTGCTTCTGTTAACATTGTTTCTCCTTATTAAATCCCTGAGGTATTCAGGAATTCCAAGAAAAAAATTTTGTAAGGAGACTGTGGTCCCTGGGGGTTATATAACTAAAATTTTCATAAAGAGAGCTTTTGTTCTGTAGGAAGAAGATGACATGAGGTATAGAGGTTTTCAAAGTAAAGAAAGGAATTGTGTATTGAAGTTACTCTAAGTAGAAATATAAGGTTGATGAGGTTGCTTTGGTCCTAGATGCCCCTCCCATTCTTTATTCCTTCAGCTCGTGTGCCCTATTCCTGCGTGGTGTAATGTCAGTAGTACTTACTGGACAAGGAGTCAGTACAAACAGCTCAAATCCAGGCTCTGTCATTTTAGTGATGTGACCTTAGAGAAATAATTTCACCTCTCTATAGGCCTCAGTGTCCCCATCTGTAAAATGATGTTTGGATGACTTCTCAAGTCCCTTTTAGCTCTGATATTCTGTGATTCTGTGGGTCTTGCTCACATCTGGTTGTTAGGTGATAGTTGTTCATTAGAATATTAGCTGATAACTATTATGATGTTTAGTGGAAAGAATACTGGTTTGGGGGTTAGGAGACCTTGTTCAGTGTGATTAATTTGTTGTGTGATTCTATGAATCACTTCTTTTCTTTGGGCCTTAATTTATAGATTTATGTGTATATATATATATATACACATATGTGTGTGTGTGCATGTGTGTGTGTATACATGCACACGTATATACATATTACATATTACATAGTGGTATTATAGATTATATAGATTTAGATTATAGATTTATACATATTTATAATTTATAGATTAGGAAACCTATAAGTTAATAAAGTTGGATTTGATGACCTAAAAACCTTCTTGTTCTAATGTTCTAGCAGTGTCCCCCCTTTGCTAATTATTTTCTATTTGTCCTGCATCTAGCTTGTTTTCTATATGTTTGCTTACATGCTGTTTCCTCCATTAGATTGTTAGCTCCTTGAGGACAGGGACTGTCCTTTTTTCTTTTGCATCTCTAGCATTTACCACAGTACCTAGCACATAGTAAATGCTTAATAAATATTGATTGATTGATTGGTAAAATTGTTGGTATTTAAAAAAAAACAGCTCTTTGCCATTATGGGAAACTTGGAATCAGTAAAAGTACTTTGCAATTCCAAGTCAAACTCCTCAATATTTTATTTTTCCCCCAATTACATGTAAAGACAATTTTTAACATTTATTTTTTAAAAAATTTGGAGTTCCTAATTTTCTCCTTCCCTCATTTCCTTCCCTCCTTCCCAAGATGGTAAGCAATTTGATACAAGTTATACATGAGCTATCATGCAAAATATATTTCCCTTGTGAAAGAAGACACAGACCCAAAGTGGGGAAACACACACACACACACACACACACACACACACACACACACACAAAATACAGAAAGCGGGAAAAATAGAATGCTTTGATCTGTATTCAGTCTCTGGCAGTTCTTTCTCTGGAGGAGGATAGCATTTTTTATCATGAGTCATTTAAAATTGTCTTGGATCATTGTATTGCTGATAATAATTAAGTCATTCACAGTTAATCATTGCTACAATATTGCTGGAATGCTGGTAAAGTCCTGGTCATCATGCCTTAGTTATAGCTCTGAATATCACATTAGGAATATATTATAAATTCAAAAGTCCCTGAAATTAGGTAACAGAGTCAGACAGAGAGCATGGATCCTATTAAACTCAGAAGTTTTGATTCAGAATGTGTTGAGAAAACAAAATGTACTCAGTCTGGCTCTTGCCCAATGTCGTACATCCGTCTTTGAAACAAAGGAGTATATTGCCTTAGAAGGAATCTACTTGTAGCCACCTGATTTCAAAATGTTTCCCAAATGTTACAGTCTTTCTCATAAAGAACCAAGTGAATCTGTTAGGAAACTGATATAGTCCAAGGAATACTGTAGACTTTGGATTGTGGGGCTATTGCTGAAAAACACAGGAAGCCATAAGAAAATCTGGGTTGTGATCCAAACATAGAGCGTATTTTCAGTTTCCAGCTCACGCCTGCTTGGCCTGTAACAGTGGTCCTTGAGCCAAACCATAATTTTCCCCACTAAAATCCAGTCTTTACTTTCTCACCCGCACCTTCTCATATCTTATAGGACCATAGACTGGAGCTAGAAGGGACCTCAAAGGTCATCTAGTCTAACCTCCTCATTTTACAGATGAGGAAACTGAGACCCAGAAAGATTAAGTGACTTGCTCAAGGTCACACAGGTAATAAGTGGTAGAACTGGAATTCAAGCTTTGAGCTTCTGAGTATGAAGGTGATGCTCTTTCCACCACTCTACACCTTCTCTCTCAATTCACTTTAAACTTTACTCTTTTCCCTGGGTCTGTGTAAGGTATTTGTACATGACTGAAAACTCTTAGGGAAGCTAGGTGATGAGTGAATAGAGCGCTGGGCCTGGAGTCAAGAAGACTCGCTTTCCTAAGTTCAAATCCAGTTTCAGACACTTATTAGCTGTGCGAACCTAGGCAAGTCACTTAACCTTATTGCTTGCCTCAGTTCCTCATCTGTAAAATGAGCTGGAGAAGGAAATGGCAAACACTCCAATATCTTTGCCAAGAAAACCCCAAATGGAGTCATGAAGAGTCTGAAATTATTTGAACAACAAGAAGCAAAACTTACTACCAAGGGGTCTTAAATATTATAAAAATATGCTAAATGGCTTCCATTAGATCCTCCTTCCCCCCCCCCCCCCTTTTTTATCCAGGGCTCTCTATCCTCACTTCCAAGCTCACTTCAAGGCTGAGGCAGGGGCAGAGCTGGCTGATGTCAATAATTTGGATATCTTAGTAATCCTTCAACATTAGCGAGCTGGAAAAATACTGCTTTAGCTGCAGGCTGGGGTGGAACTGCAGGTGTGTTTTTCTTTACCATCTGTAAGGAATAGGTGAATGCTTTCTCAGATTTTTACCCCTAGGAGAGGAATTTAACCTAACATGTTTGTTCAGGGACTGATTCAGTACTTTCCGATAATCTTCTGGCTAACACCCCAAATCTTCAAGATCAACTAAAGTGACTTAATGCCATAGCCGCTGTGGAACACAACTATGTTCCATTTTTGAAGGTTAGGTTCTGATAAGAATACTTCTGTTGAAGTATTCTCAATGTCAGGAAATTCTTCTGTGTAGCCTGTATTCCTCCTGGTGTGGGATAATACTGTCTGTTCTCCATTTAGTGGAGATTGAAAACCAAATGCCATCATCCTTTAGTTGATAAGATGCAATAATAATAATAATAATAATGATAATAAATGATATTTGTATACAGTTAGGTCCTCCCTCATTATAATGAATTCCCTGAAGTGGTTGCATTAATGGCATTCACACTACATATTTTCACTGGGCAGGAACCATTGACCATATTCTAAATAATTATAACTGAATAGTGTGATTGTCCATACATGTGGCACTAATAGGGACTTAGATATACTTCTTTAAGGTTTATATATATTAGTACTGAGCTTCTTTGCAACAATGCTGTGAGGGAGGTACTATAGATATTATGATTTCTAGTTCACAGATAAAGAAAACGAGGGTCAGATAGATTAAGTGAGTTTGTGTATAGTTGATGGGGTTCTCGGGCCCCAGCCCTAAGATCATGTTTCTAGAAGTGTCCCAATTTCTTGGTAGGCCCCTGCCCTTTGAGAAAATTTTCTCTTGTTGCAAAGTACATTCTTTTATCAGAACAGACACAAAGATGTCTGGCCCAAGGATTTTTGTTCCTGGCTGGCCCAAGGACCCTCCTTACAGTCAGATCCCCAAGGTCCATGCCTCTGACAACTCCCTCAGGGTCTGGTATCACCAAAGTTATCTCTGCATACGCTGCATTTTCCCATCCATAGCTCCCAAAGACACCAGGACCCCTAGATTGCTTAATTAGCACTGCTGCCATTCCTTTCTCTTTCCCTTTTCCGTATAAGTCCCAGCATCATCCTCACTATCTCTCAGGTTCCCTAAGAACTCTTGTCTGCTTCTATTGGTGTCATAATAAATTTTTGCCACTTGACTAAGAGAAGGCTTGAGTGTGTAAATTCATTCCAGGCAACTCTGCCTTGGTATTCTCAGGGTCCCAGCACCCCCAAACATCTTCATGGTCACACAACTATTGATAATTGTCAAAGGCAGGATTTGGGGCTCTCTCTAATTAGGGCTCTCCTAATGCCAAGTCTTTATTTTGAAGAAAGATTACTCCTATAAACTACCTGAGAGCAGGGACTACTTTCATGCTTTTCTGGTGATCTTCCTAGTATCTACCCAGGGCTGGCCACATCACAGGTACTCTTTAAGCCTTTGTTGAATGGGAATTACAAAGGAGTTCTGGAGTCAGGAAGACCTGAGTTCAAATCTAGCTTCAGTCACTTATTAGCTGACTGACCCTGGTCAAGTGACTTAACATCTTTCTGTCTCAGTTTCCCCATCTCTAAAATTAAGATGGTAATAGCACTTACCTCAGTGTTATTGTGAGGATAAAATGAGATAACATTTCACAGCACTTTCAAACCTTAAGGTACTATATGAATTCTAACTATTATTATTATTTGTCTCATGGGCCACAATGGAAATCCAGTGAAACCTACAGATCCTTTCCTATAGTAATGTTTTTAAATGCATAAGATAAAATTCACAGGATTACAATGGAAGCTAATTGTATTGAAATCAACATATAAAAGTTATCAAAGTATTTTTTAAAAGGTTCAAACACCCTTGGTTAAGAACTCTTGTTTTAGAAGCTAAATGCTTCCCCCAGCCTGGTTGTGTGGAGTTCTAAGGAAATGATTTTCTTTCCCTACCTTTGATTCTCTTCTGTCTCAGATTTATTCCATGACAAAATGGTGATACTTTAGTCATATTGACCCCTTCTCAAGGGCTAGGGTAAGAGGGATGCCCCTATTTTTTAATGTAATTGTAACCCAGGTTTCAAGCCTGAGGCATTTTTGCATAATGCCATTGGGCAGGATTTCTAATTTGATAGAGAGTAGATACATAAATCTTAAACAGCCAACATACACCCTAACATAATAGATAAAAAGGCAAAGTCAGACAGGCTCATCTAAGCACTAGTATTCCTCATCTGTGACTAGACCCCATTGCTGAACTCCATATCTCTTTTTTCCCTTCAAACTATTGGAGAGCAGGAGGTAGAAGTCAGGGCTGAGTCAGGCCAGAGAGGCCTAGATTGGAGGTGAAAGGGACTGACCTTTTTCTGGTCTTAAGGGGTGTTGCTCAGAAGTTGGAGATAGCTATGGAAGCCTTACCCAAATGTAGGTGAACTCTGTTAGGGAGATGTTAGAGGAGTGGAATGAGAGGCCTGTCCATGAACCTTTCCTTAGCAGGATTTAGCCTGTCTCTAGCATACAAAAAAAGAAATTAGAAGCCAAACAGAGGTTATAATCTTTATGTAAGCTATTTTTTTTAAAGTAATATTATCTCAGTAACAATCTTCTTTCCCACAATCTACCTCCTCCCACACCTTTTACCCCCTCTAGCTATTTACAAGACATCAAGTAACTTAGCTACAAGGGCCAAGATTTTTTTTTTAAACTTTTCAGTTAGGCTCACTCAGGTATTCATATTTTTCTACTAGTAACTCCCATACCCAGCATATTTTTTATAATGATTATAAGAATATCCAGCATTTATATAATTCTTTAAGGTTTGTAAAATGCTGTGACTCTGTGACATAGGTGCTATTATTATTTCTATTTTACAAATGAGGAAATTTAGGCTTAGAAGGATTAAGAGGCTTGCCTAGGGTTCACACAGCTAGTGTCTGAAGCAGGATTCAAACTCAGGTCTGCCTGACTCCAAGGCTAGGGCTCTGTCTATACTGCATTACCTCGAATGGTAATAGCTAACACTGGTGATAACACTTTAAGGTTTGTAGACATATATGTATATATACCATACACACATGTATATATGCATATATATGTGTATATAAGTAATACATACATACATACATAATTATTTTTAACTTGTCAAAATTATTATTGAACATTATTAAAGTAAAAACTATTTACAAGGAAAGATATAGAAAGGATCATATATTTAGAGTTAAAAAGAACCTCAATGCCCATCAATTGGGGAATGGCTGAGCAAGTTGTGGTATA
>NW_020954583.1:18368381-18369481 GCF_900497805.2 Vombatus ursinus
ATTGATAAACTTAACCCTTCCTGGCAATACAAGGATATAAGACATCTCCAGAGGCCTTGTGGTGGAAAATGCTATCCACTTCCAAAGAAAGAGCTATGGAAGTCGAATTACTATTTTTTTCCCCTTCTGATGAGTTTTGTTTCCTCTTCCTGATGGTTCCTCCTATTGGTTTTAATATTTATTTACAACATCACTAATGTGAAAATATGTTTAATGTGAATGTAAATGTATAGCCTATATCAGATTATGCGTCATCTTGGGGAGAGTGGTGGGGAGGAAGGGGGAGAAAAATTTTAAACTCAAAAGCATATGGAGGTGATTATTGATAAATCAAAATAAATTAATAAAAACAAAAATGTCATCTTGCCCAATGTCAGATGTCATCTTGCCCAAGCCTCACATTCTACAGATGAGAAACTGAAGCCCAATGAGTTGAAGTGACTTGCCTAAAGCCACAGTGTAGCGCAGTAAGTATACATAAATTGATATTGTTATCAGCATGGTACAGAACAAAGAGTGTGGATATGGAGTCCAAGGACTTGACTGTGAACTCTAAATCTGCCACTTGTTATCTATATGTATCTGGGCCTCAGTTTCTTCATCTGTAAAATGAGGGGGTTTGAATAGATGACCTCTGAGGTTCCAGCCACTTCTAAATCTATAAGCCAATTTGAGCCTTACAACAATGCTGGGAGGTTGGCACTGCAAGTGTTTTTTAAAATCCTTATTTTAGGCGGTGAAATTTACCCTCTCTTAGAGTGGGTGAAAGGGGCTTGTCACACAATTGATAGGTGTCAGAAGTGGAATTCAAACTTATATCTCTTGATTCCGAATCCAATGCTCTCTCCATTTAATGACTCACATTCAATAGGACATGTCGTCTGAGTCAGAGGTGTCAAACATGTGGTTCTTGAGTAGCATGTACTACACAACACTTCAGAGTGTGCCTGAACCAGATTATAATTGGGAAATATTTAATAAAATGCAATAAAATATACATAACATTAAAATTTTAAACTAAGTCAATATGTGACTTTCAAGGATCTTTATGTACAGATTAGTGGCCCCCATATTTTAAAATTAATTTATTTATTTTTAGT
>NW_020954583.1:18369516-18371529 GCF_900497805.2 Vombatus ursinus
TCAATATTCACTTCCATAAGATTTTGAATTCCAAATTTTCTCCCCATCTCTCCCCTTCCCCACAGTGTGCAACTTGATATAGGCTCTACATATACATTCATATTGAACCTATTTTCACATTAGTCATATTGTAAAAAAGAATTAGAGCCAAGGGGCAAAACCACGAGAAAGAAGAAACAAGCCAAAAAAAGAGAGAGAGAGAGAGCAAGTAATATGCTTCGATCTGCATTCAGATGCCATAGTTCTTTCTCTGGATGTGGACAGCATTTTCTATCATGAGTCCTTTGAAACTGTCTTGGATTCTTGCATTGCTAAAAAAAGATGAGTCTATCAAAGTTAGTCATCGCACATTGTGGCTGTTAACTGTGTACAATGTTCTCCTGGTTCTGCTCATTTCACTCAACATCAGTTCATATAAGTTTTTCCAGGTTTTTCTGAAGTCCACCTGCTCATCATTTCTTATAGCAAATAGTATTCTATTATGTTCATATACCATAACTTGTTCAGCCATTCCCCAACTGATGGCATCCCCTCAATTTCCAATCTTTTGAGTGGCCCCCATTTCTATTTTAATTTGACACCACTGCTCTAAGTTGTTCTCTGTTTGGGGAGAGGGTTTTCATGGTTTTTGCCAGTTTCTTATAGTCCTTCGCATATTAGAAAAGCAAGTCAAGGTCAAGGGTATAATCTGTAGTCAGGGTAACAGAGGCAGAAAAAATAGTTTCCAGACCACAGAGAGGATTCATGACGGTGAATATATCCCTGGGACCCAATATCTTGTCACTGAAAAGCATTCAGAAGAGGCCACTAGTCAGTTACGTCATTGAAGAGTTTCTTATTCAACCTGGATGTTCTCCCAGCCTTCAAGCTCTAAGCTTCTGTGACCCTAAGTCACTGTGACCATTGAATATTGAAATGCATAGCCATGATAGTGTGGTGGTGGTATGGTCAGAGCATAATATTGGGAGTCTGAAGACAGGTTTGAATCCTGACTATGCTAATGTGACCTTGGGAAAGTTTCTTGACCTCTCTGAGCCTTTTCTCATATGAAAAAGAATGAGGGATGGATTAGGTGATCTCTAAAATTCTCTTCTAGTTCTGAATCCTGGGAAATTCCTTTCACTTAGTACCCTTTACCTTCTAGGTAACATACTAACATGTGGAATAGCCCTTGGAGAATGGTTTTGCATTTGCCCTAGCTGTACTCGGTGATGGTAGCAAGACAAATGTATTTCTTGATGGAATGTAATAGCATTGAATTTAAGTAGAAGATGGTACTGTTGCACCTCTTGTGGTGAAATCTCAGTCATTCCAAAAAGCTGGTAAGTAGCCCCACTCCATTTCCTAAAGGACTTTTTGTAGGGTACATGAGGTTCTTTATTTAACTGTTTGTAGCTACATGCCAGGAAGTTAGCAGGATTATTTCCTGCTTGTTAGAAACATTTGCCATCTCTGGTATTCTACGTTGAGTTCTCTTTCAAGGTAATGGGAGATAAGCTTACTATTAATCACACTGCCCATAAGATCATTGGAATCAGATCTGGTATGACCATTGACATCATATACCATCATTTGGAGACTCATCAAATTTAAGAGTTAGAAGGGATCACAACATCCCCCGGTCTACTCCACTGTACCAAGAAAGCAGCACTACAAAGAGCATTGGCTCTTGAGTAAAGACAGAGAGGTATAGTAGATAAAGCACTGCACTTGAAGTCAGGAAGACCTGGGTTCAAATCCAGACTCAGATGCTTAGAAAGTGTATGACTTTGGGGAAGTCTTTTAACTTCTTGGGACCTAAATTTCTATATCTATAAAATGTAGATGTCTGAGTTCTCTTTCTGCTCTAAATATTTTATCCTCTGAAGTCAGTGACTTGACTTCAAATTTGGTGTTTGATGCTACTATTTGTGTGATCTTGAGTAAGTTACTTAATCTTTCTGGGTTCTTATCTGTAAAGTAAGGGAGCTGAGCCTGATAACCTCTGAAATCCCTTCTACTTCTAGCTTTATG
>NW_020954583.1:18371611-18376544 GCF_900497805.2 Vombatus ursinus
CACTTACTAGCTGTGTGACCCTGGGAAAGTCACTTAACCCCAATTGCCACAAAGAGAGAGAGAGAGAGAGAGAGAAATACTTGAGAACTTCTAGCTTTATGATCCTATTATCCATACCCAAAAGGACTTCTCATTCTTGAGAAATACTTGAGAAATGGTCATCCAGCTTCTGTTTAAAGTCCCTCAGTGATGGAGAGGCCATCATCTCTTGAGCCAGCCCATTCTATTTTTGGGTAGTTCTTGGTGCAGTGGATAGAGCCTTGAGTCACAAAGACCCATCTTCCTGAGTTCAAATCTGGCCTCAGTCACTTATTTGTGACCCTGGGCAAGTCACTTCACCCTGTTTGCCTCATTTACCTCATCTGTAAAATGAGCTGGAGAAGGAAATGGCAAACCACTCCAGTATCTTTGCCAAGAAAACCCCAAATGGGGTTATAAAGGACTGGACAACAACAACAAAAACAACAACAACAAAACTGTTAGGATGTTTTTTTCTTGACATTAAGACTAAATTTGCATATTTGTACTTTTTACCTATGTTGTTTTTCATTTTGCCCCCAAATAACTCATTTTATAAATGAGGAAACTGAGGTCCAGCAAATCAAGTTGTTATGCCCAAAGTCACACAGGTAGGAGTTAGCAGAGTCAGTATTTTCTAACTCCTTTATGGAACTGCTCAGGACATTTAGTCCAATCTGTGCCTAAACAAGAATTCCTTCTACAAGAGGCATGGAGGCACAGTGAAAAGAACACTGGGTCAAAATCAGAGGAATTAAGGAACTGAGCTCAAATGCTGGCTCTGCCACTATGACCTTGGACAAGTTCTTGGGGAACACCTCTTTTGTCTCATTTCTTCATTTGTAAAAGAAAGTGGTTGAGTAAGATGATCTCTAGGCATTCTTCTAGCTAAAAATCTATTATCTCTTCATCCTGTACCTGACAAAGTGGTCATCCAGCCTTCACTTGAAGTCTTCTGGGAGTTTATAGTGTTGAGATTTAGGGGTTTAGGAGTGCTGGGACCCCAAAATCACAACATGTGGGTCCTGCCCAAAAGAATTCGACCCAAGCCTTCTTTCAGCCAAAGACAAGGTTTATTGGAACATTCATCATATTGGACAGACGCTTAAGGAGTCTGAACGTTAGTGAGCTATTGGCTAGATTATAAGAGTCTGAGCACCTTAATGGAGACAAGATGGACCTTATATACAGAAAGACTGTGGGAGGGATCTAGGAGTGGCCAAGTAGTTTGGGTGATTGGAGGAGGGGTCTAAGGAAGATCTGAATAGGAGTGGCCAGTAAGCTGGGGTGAACAGAACATTTGGGACCTGGACCAAGGGAGAATAAAATGGGGGGGGGAATAGGGAGATAAGACAATGGAGGGCTAGGCTAGGTTAAGGGTAACAGAATTGGGAGATTGGGTGTAGCCACAATGAAAGACCAGTTGATGGGATTATAGCATCAGACAACCACCAGAGATTTGATCATGTGGGAAAGTTCCTTTTTGGGGAAAAAACTAATTTTTGCCAAATTGCTTTCCATTTTCTCTAGCAGTTCTTGTTAAATAGAAAAGTCTTCCCCAGGTAACATATTCTCAGATTTATCAAACACTGCAACCCAGTCCTCAATTCCCACTCCAGGATACAACAAAGTCCTATCAAAAGCAAATAATTTGTCAGTTCATGGGAACTTGTTATAGTGGAATCTTACTCTTAGAACTACATAAGGTAAGGTAAGGTCATTTTAATTGCAATTAAAATGTATTAAATATCCAGGATGTACCATGCACTGTGCTAGGTTCTGGGATTACAAAGACAAAAATTGAAACAGAACCAGTCATGTTCAAGGAATTCACATTCTGGGGGAAGAGGTGGAGTGAAGGAAGGATGGAAATAGGAAACAAAATATATGTGAATAAGTAAACACAAAATATATACAAAGTAAATGCTATATAAAGTAGTTTTGGTGGGGGTAGGGAGCACTGTGTCAATTGGAAAATCAGAAAAGGCCTCATGTAAGAGATGAGCCCTGAAGGAAGCTAGATTTTCCAAGAGGTTGAGGGGAGGAGGCAGAGCATGCTGGACATGAGAGATGACAGATGAAAATGTGCAGAGGTGGGAGAAAGAATGTTGCCTGTGAAGATCAGCACTAGGGCAATTGGGCTGGAATGTGAAGTGTGTGAGAGGGAATAATATGAAATCAATCTGATTACAGCTAGTCATTGAAGAGTTTTAAATGCCAGAGGAGTTTGCATTTTAACCTGGAGGGAATGGAGAGCCATAGAAACTTTTTGAGCTGGGGAGTGGTAGGCTCAGATTTGTGCTTTAGTAATATCAATTTGGCAACTTTGTGAAACATGGTTTAGAGATGGGAGAGACTAGAGAAAAGGAGGCCAATTAGGAGGCTATTCCAATAATGTAGTTGGTATACGATGACAATTTGAACCAGAAGATGATCAGAGAACTTGAGAGGTATGAATGAATGCAAAAGAGTTTGTGAAGATGTTGTTCGTTCTTCATTCTAGAAGAGAAACAATGATATCATGAACATGATGTCTTGACTCGCTTGTGAATTGGATTTGAGTGAGGCAGAGTTGTGCAAAGTCATCAGCCTAGTTCTGTTCTCCAAAGGCATGAGTCCAGTGGCAAGACAAAGGTTAAGATGACTGACAATGACCCAGGACACAGTGGGTGACCTTATGAGATTAATGAAAAATTCCTACTAGCTGTTGATATCTTGTATCTTAGAACATTCTCTCCTCCTCCTTCAACTATTTAATTCTCATCAATCCCCATTTTTAATTTTTTTTGAAAATTTATTTTTTTAATGTCATTGTTACTTCTAGATATCTTGCCACTTCCCCCATTCACTCCTCACCTCTTCACTATAACCAAGAAAGAAAAACCAGCAAAGTGACTATGACTGATACCAGTGTAAGCAGTACTCCACACCCATTGTTTCCCACCTCTCAACTGAAAAAGAAAGAAATTATTTTTGGTACTTGTTCTCTGGAAACAAGGTCAGTCATCATAGTTACTCAAAGGTCAGTTTCCTTTACTATTGCTATCATATTGTATATTGTGCAATAATATTCCACTACATTTATATATCACAATTTGTTCAGTCATTCTCCAAAGTACTCACTTTTGCTCTAGTTTTTCTTCTACCACAACTATGAATATTTTGTCATATATGCAGTCTTTCTTTGTGTCTTTTACATCCTTGGGGGAATGTGCCCAATGATGAGATTACTAGGTCTAAGAATAAGAATAGTTGAGTGACTTCTGGCACAATTCCAAATTGTTTTCTATTAATAGGCCTTGTACTACTCTGAGGGAGATATGCTGACTTCAGTGGTTGTTTCTCTCTGCTGCCCAACCCACAGCTAGGTCAGTTTTCTGGTGAGAATGAAAACCAGCCCCTATGAACCATGTTTCTCAAGACACAGGGCTTCTTTTCTTGTTCATTTGCAAGACTTTGTGAATGAATGAATAAAACACTTATAAACCACTTTTATTTGTTTACTCCTTTTTTCGGTCATGTACATGACAAAGATACTAGAGTGGTTTGCCATTTCCTTCTCCAGCTGATTTCAGTTAAGGAAACTGAGGCAAATAGGGTTAAGTGACTTGCCCAGAGTCACACAGCTGGTAAGTATCTGAGGCCACACTTGAACTCAGGAAGATGAGTCTTCCTGACTCTAAGCCTGGCTGCTCCTCCTTATGTCAACCACTCACCATGTGCAAATTACTATCCTAAGTGTTGGGGATACAAACAAAAAAGAAAGACAGACCCTGCTTTCAAGGAGCGTGCATTCTATTGGGGAAGATTACACATATGGAAGGTTTTAGTTGCAAGTTATATGGACCTGTCCTATGGTCCTCAAGGTGCAGCAGCGAAGCAAATGGTAATGCCTCTTCTTTACTGTCATTTCCACTGATAAAACCGTATTAGTTTCTGACAGTACCAAGGACTTTGGTGGCAAGAACTTTCTTTTTTGGGAATTTAGTATCTATGACTACTAGTAGCTGCAGTTTTGAAGCTAAGGTCTTTAACCAGTCTCAGTTCTACCGAGGCAACTCCCATTCAGTGATTAGCTTGAAAAGGCTACTTTTACAGTCCCCTACTGCATCCTGGGCCATTTCTAATTGTCCTGATCTATATCTGGACAGGCTTTGGAGGAGAAAGTGAGGCTGGTGATTTTGCTCAGCCCTTCCTCACTTAAATCCAATTCATTTGCATGTCATAGCATCACCTCCTTGATTTCATGGTCCTTTTCCGGAACAAAGGATAAATAGTAACCTCCACAAATAGAAAAGGAGTAGCCCACTGGAGACCAAAAGTTGTTCTCTTAAGACAACCTAAGAAGATCCTAGGAAAGACCTGACCTCCAGTGGCAGAGATTCAGCCTGAGTGAAGTACAAGGACCTCCAGGGCAACTCTATGGAATCAACAAACAACAAGCCCTGGGGGTTGGAAGGCAGCCTCAGACTTAGAAACTTTTATCTCTTGGACTGTGTGGGGGTCTGACAACTGAGAAGAAATTTGAATTCAACAATATATTGTTTTCTTTTTTTTTTAGGTAATTGGGGTTAAGTGACTTGCCCAAGGTCACACAGGTAAATAATATATTCCTTTCAGGAAATGCTACAAAAATGAGAGACACACAAACATAAAATAAAGGTCAGGAGAAGAATTTATTATATAAAAAAGCAGGGGTAGTGATCATGATTTCAGACAAAGTTAAAGCTAAAATAGATTTAATCAAAAGAGAAAAATAGGGAAACTACACTGTTTCAGCCATATTATTCAATATTGCTTTAGACCATTTAAAATAGTTAGACAGTATAAAATACCTGAGAGTATACCTGCCAAAACAGACACTGGAACTATATGAATATTAACATAAAACACTTTTTATAAAAATAAAGTTAGA
>NW_020954583.1:18376579-18389136 GCF_900497805.2 Vombatus ursinus
TCTAAATAATTAAAGTAATATTTATTGTTCATGGGTAGGTAAAGCCAATATAATAAAAAAAAAAATTTACCTAACTAATCTATTTATGTAATACCATCCCAATTAAATTCCTAAAAAAATTATCTTACTGAGTTAGAAAAAAATAATAACAAAGTTCATTTAGAAGAACAAAAGGTCAGGAACTTCAAAGAAACCAGAGGGAAAAAGATGTAAAGGATGCAGATCTGGTAGTATCAAACCTCAAGCCATATTATAAGGTGAGAGTATTGTTGAAGTATAAAATGGATACTTTATATCCACTAAGATAAAATAATTATTTTTAATTAAAAATTTCTTGTATAAATAAAACCTGTGCAGCCAAGAATAGAAGGAATGCATAAAATTGGGGGAAAACTTGCATAGACAATCTCTCAGATAGAATGGGATTGGGTTGGAATATTGCTGTGGTGTAGGAAATGATGAGTTAGTTGATTCAGTAAAACATGGAAAGATTTTGGACTTATGAAAGAAGATGCTATCCATCTTCAGAGAAACAGATGACAAATAGAAATAAGCATAATATGGTCTTACATATATGTGTATGAGGGTATATGTGTATATATGTGTATGTTTATATATATATCTATGGATATACATATATAATATATGTGCACACATATCTATGTATATATACATAAACATACACATTATGTATATATA
The DNA here is from genome assembly GCF_900497805.2 of Vombatus ursinus. NCBI lineage: Eukaryota > Metazoa > Chordata > Mammalia > Diprotodontia > Vombatidae > Vombatus > Vombatus ursinus. The sequence continues at coordinate 18,377,279 of NW_020954583.1, forward strand.
TATACATTATATATACATATTTATATATCTGCACTTGATTGTAGCTTCTTTGGTGGGGGAGAGAGGGAAAAAATAAAGTTAAAAGCGCACAGCAAAGAACAAAAGAAAGCCCACAAGGAAGGAAAGAAGCTGGACAGCTTTGAAAAAATGTGTAGTGTTTATTTCATACCTTTTCTTGAAATGGAAATTTATTGCTTTATATCGAATCCTCTCTTATGTTCTGCTGTGTACATGGCAATGGTTTTTTTTCTCTTTTCTTATTTTGTACTTACTTTTAAAATAAATGTGAAAACTTTAAAAAAAGCTTTTGTTGCAGACAAAATTAATATATTAAGGGTAACAAGGGAAGCAGTCAAATGAAGGAAAAAAAAACCCTGTATCAATTTTCTCTGATAAGGGTTTGTTGTCCAAGATATATAGATAATTAATACATATGGGTGGTGAATGCAAGTATGTGTGCATGCATATACAAAAGCATATATGTGTCCATGCACACACATAAGCAATTCCTTAATAGATACATGATCAAAGTGTATGAATAAGAATTGTAAACCGTTAAGAACTATATGAAAGAATGCTCCAAATTTCTAATAATAAGAGAAATGCAAATCAAAACAACCCTAAGATTTCACTTCACAACTAACAAATTGGTAAAGATGACAAATGGTGTGACTAGTCAATGTTGGAGGGATAATGGAAAGATAGGCACACTAGTGCATTGTTGATGGAGTTGTAAATCAGTTCAACTCTTTTTTGGACAACTATTTGCAATTATGCAAATAAACTGACCAAAAATTCTATAGCCTTTAACACAGAAATTCCCCTAGTAGGCATATACCCCAAGGAGGATTGACAAGAAGAAAGTCCCCAAACATAAAAAAATATTTACAGCAGCACTTTTTTTTTGTGGTAGTAGCAAAGAATAGGAAATAAAGTAGATGCGATTTGATTGGAGAATGGCTAAACATATTGGAGTACACAAAGGTACTGGAATACTCCTATACTAAAGGAAACCAATAACATGATAAAATCAGAAAAGTGTGGAAAGACTTATCTGGACCAATGCAGAATGAAATAAGCAGAGCCAAGAAAACAATATATTCAATATCTACAACAATGTAGAAGGAAGGAACAGCAACCACAATCTAATGTGAATGTTGTAAATTTACAGAGCATGGTGCCAAAGAAAAAAAAATGAGAAAATGCTCCCACCCCATCCCTTCACTAAGGTGGGAAATACTTTTTAGAGAAATAGTGAGTTGTGCTGTTTATCTCCTTTTAATTTTTTTCCTTCAAAAATATTTATCATATGGTTTGTCTCTCTGGGTTTGGGATAGATGGAAGGTTACTGGGAGACATTTTGAAGACAAAAAAGCAAAAGATATCAATAAAAATTTATTTTTTTAAAAGTAATGACTCTCAAGAAGATGTGTTATTTAAAAAATACATTTAAAAAATTTTTTGAAGTGCCTTGCCATTTTATCTTCTGTGCATATTGTCTACCCCTGTTAAAGTATAAGCTCCTCGAGAGCAAGGATCATTTCACTTTTATATCTGTATCTCCATCACTTATGACAGTACTCTGCCTGTATAAGCACTTAAATGCTCTCCCAGTCATTCATTTATTCATGGAAGAGATAGTATAGAAATTTGGCCTTGAAGAAAGAGAGGGACTTCAAGAGGTAGTGATGAGGGTAGAGGAGGTAGAGAGTCCATTCCAAATACAAGAAGGTGGGGTGCAGCTTGGGAGAGGAAATAGAAGCAGAGGTCCAGCATGAGAGAGCAAGACAAGAACAATAGAGAGAGAATTGTCTAATTTGGCTGTTATGTAAAATACTTGAGATCTCTCCTTGGCCAAGTGCTGGCTAAAAAAACTTTTTTAAAATCAATGTTTAGCTAAAGAGAGGCCTTCACATCAATATTTGTAGAAGGCACAAAAGGTTAGCTATCATACTAGGTTCTGAGAAATTTTGATATGCTAGGGCATTGGTATGAATCTAATGAGTTAAAATTCAATCAAGATAATTGTAAAGTCTTACACTTGGGCAGAAGAAGTCAACCTCACAAGTACAAGGTGTAGAAGGTCTCATTAGACACCAGTTTATCTGAAGAAGATCTGGGGTTTCGTCTAGTGTGTAGTGAAATCAATATAAGTCAATAATGTGATATGGCAGCCAAAAATACTAATGAGATAATGGACTAATGGACAATGGAAATCAAAGATGATTCCTGATCAAGTTGGATCTGGAGTATGATGTTAATTTCTGGTCATTCAGTTTTGGAAGGTCATTAGGAAAAGCTCAAGCATGTCTTAAGATAGGTAAACTGAATGGTGTAAGGTTTTGAGAACAAGTCATATGAAAACTGATTTACGGAACTTGGAGATGTTCAGTTTGGGGAAGCGAAGACCTAGGATCGGGGAAATGATAGCTTTCTTCAAGTATTTGAAAAATTGCTATATGGAAGAGGAATTAGGCTTGTTTTTACATGGTTTCATAGGGGAAACAGAAGACAAATATAGACCTGATGTCAGGAAAATCTTTCTAGCAATAAGAATTGTCCAAAAGTAAATGGACTGCTTTGGGAAGTACTGGCTTCCCTCCCAGTATTGTGCTTGTAAATATGTCTCTGAGAATCTCCCAGCCTCTCGAAGTAGAGCAGTGGGAATGTATGCATGACTCATTTCTATGTTTAATATGCATCATTGACATTTTCTTCATCACATTCTTGAGTCTAAACAATCAACAAAGTAATATATCCAATACTGATTTATAATGTTTTTAGATTTCCATGGTGTAAATGCTGACATTGAAAATTCAACAACTGGTCCTTATGAGTTTCCCCCTCTTTGGACATCTTCAAGTAGAGACTGGATAACCATTTACTATATATGTTCTAGGAGGGATTTCTTTATGGGTGGTGAGGTTTGGTTTGGACTACCACATAGGCATCTAAACTGTACTTTGTATAGACTGCTGGGCTTGGAATCAGGAAAATCTGAGTTCAAATCCTGCCTCAGATACTTACTAGCTGTGTGACCTCATTTAACTTTTTCAACCTCAGTTTTCTCACTTGTAAAATGGGTGTAACAATGGTACCTATCTCATAGGGTTTTGATGAAGACTTTGTCTATGGTCACATAGCTAGTAAGTGATTTGAATTCAAGTCTATCCTGAGTCCAAGTTGAGTGCTCTATGAACTATGCCACGTAGCTGATTCAGACTCAAATTGGTAGCACAATTACAATAGCTCAGAGTCCCCACTTAGGAAAATTCCTAACATTCAAACAGAGGTTTAGTTCTCTGCTGTGATTAAAAATTTTGAGTCTCTGAATAATCCCTAGCCTCTCTATATTTGAAGCAATATTAGGAAACATTTAGGTAAAAGAAACAAGCAAAGTAAATTAGTGTCTATTAGTGGACAGATTCAAGGAGGTAAAGTTGGGGAATGAGTAGGCTTTTTTTTTTTTTTGTAACAACTCAGTTTTTGGAGAGATGAATACAACTGGTAGACACATCCCAAGTCTTCTGTTCTGACGGTCCATTAAAATCTCAATGATTCATTATGGTCATTTGTTTTCCTACTGTAACTCTAGCTTTCCTTCAGTTACTCCTTTTGGCTTCTTTCAATTTCTTCTTTTTGTTTCTTCTGCTGGTTGTTACCCCTGAGCCACCCAGACTATTCATTTTGGCTCATTAAATCTCAGTCAGGACTAGGGATTCTCTCTTTCAGAGAAAGAACCTTCTGACTCAAATATCATGATAGTTCAACAAGGTCTCAGGGCTTTGAGGGAATGCCTATCTCTCTGAACTTACGACTCTCAGAATGTAAATCAGTTCTTAAACCCTCAACATGAAATATTAATATTAGACTACTTCTCAACTCCAATATCACCTTGCATGTCAGGAACAGAGCCTATCAAAAATGTGTGGAGAGGATGTAGTCTAAGTTATATTGCTTGATCACTTTTTCCATCTTACTTGAGGAAAGGCTTTCTGATAGACTTTTGCCTCTTTTGGCTGGTGATTCCATCTTCCGTTTGGCACTCCTTTCATTGTTTTCTTGGTCATCACAGTAATGTGAGAACAGTCAAGGAGAGCTTCTCCCTGAGGACATTCTGGTTTGAGTCTGACCACCTTGGAGAGTCAGATAGATCACTGAGAAGTACCATAAGCCATAACCTTGAAACTCTGTAGTATCTAAGAAAGTGATATATAATGTCAGAAGATTTGGGGGATCAGCAAGGATAATTAATGAGGGGTATTTAATTTCTCTGAACCTCAGTTTCCTCACCTTTTCAGAGAGACAATAACATTTGCACTAGCTATCTCATAGTGTTATTGGGAAGGAAGTGCTTTGCAAATATTAAAATAATCAATCATTAAGCATTTCTTAAGTGCCTAGGATGTGCCAGGCACCACACTAGGTGCTGAGGATTAAAAAATGAGGCAGTTTCTCCCCTTAAGGAGCTTACATTCTACGAAGTGAATAAGTACATATAAGATAGTATAAAAAAGAAATACATGGGGATTTGAGGGAGGGTGGACACACTAATAACTAGAAGAATGAAGAAAGACCACCTTCCTATATGAAATACTATTGAAAATTGATAACTGTATAAATTTAAATATTATATAAATATAAGTTATCAGAAACATAAATCTGGAGCTGGAAGAGACCTAAGGCTATCTAGTCCAATCCTCTTATTTTACAAATGAGGAAACTGACATACGGGGAGTTTAAATGTCCTGCCCAAGGTCATACAGGAAGTAAGAACTTGAGGTCAGCCTTCAGATTTTCCATAGTCAGTAGAGAGAGCTCTACTGAACTACATTAACTTCCTGATTCCCATTCACCCATTCTCTCAGGGTAACTTTCTCTGTCTTCCTGAAATCTCTGAGGCCTCTCTGCCCTTTTCATTGAACTGAATCATATTCTAACTTGAATTATGCAATTATTTGTGTCCTTGTTCCTTTTCTATAACTCTTTCATAAGCTTCTTGAGAGAGGACTGTGTCTTCGGTTATCTTTGCATTCTCTATATCTAGCATAGGGTCCATAGTAAGGCTTAATTAATCCTTGCTGATGCAATGGTACTACTTTGCTGCTCATGTACTATTTTTAACTTCTTTCTAAAAGGCTGGGATTTCTCTAGAATCTTTTCACTGTAGGTTTCATGATGGAAAAATACATTAGGGTACAGTGATAACAAATAATTTCTACCAAGAGGCAAGTAAAAGCAAGATCCTGACCCAGCAGTTTTCCTTAGAATTGGCATTGTTCGCTTCCATTATTTGTCTAAATAATGTTTTTGGCCACTTTCCACTAAGTTCTGTCATGTTTAGATAGTTTCTTTTCTTCAGCAGCTTGGAAAGCTCATTTTTAAGCCACCAAAATGTTTTTATGTTGTATTTGTTAACCAGCCATGTAAACCACCGAGTGCCCTGCAGGCAAATCCCTACCTTCTCCAAGATAGTGAATTGATGATTAAGTAGTGTCTGACTGGGGAAATTAACTAAAGTTAGAAATCTTCCACGGAAATCCAAGCTTGGGGCTGTGCTGACACACTTGCTTTCTCGTAAAGGCAGAGAAAATGATGGAGCAAATGAGAACATGGCTTGACTGAAACTTGATGCTGGGATCGTGACCTCATTACTCCTTTGTGAGCTCTGATGTTTATCTATATTACAGAACTGCAGACTATATGATTAAGAGACACTTCATAGACTATCAGCTCTAATCGATACTTGAGCAAGATAATTATCTCTACAGCATGAATGAATTAAAAAAAAAGTCAAGCACTTCCTCTGCTGCAGGTACTGTGCTAAATGCTGGAGATATAAATACAAAAGCCCTCACAGAGCTCATATTTTAATGGGGGAGGGGGAGTGACAAGATCTATAGGAGAATGATAGGAGGCTTTAATTGGGAAGTCACAGGGACAGCTTGTAGGACAAGAAAAGAGTCACTTGTTATGCCCTTTTCAGAAGCAATCAATGTGGAGTTGATTAAAGTTTCCAGAGAAAGAGGAAGAAAGTGATGGTTGGGGAAGGAGGGACTATGTTGGCAATGCTGAAGATGCCTGGACTACGCCGCAATCTGGAACTAAGTTACTTAGATTCTCCTGGGCATGGTCTCTGTAGATAATTGTTAGGTTGATAAGCAGGAACAACACATCTGATAAAGGCCAATGTGGATTTTGTTTGAAGATCTCAGGAGAGAGGAACCTACCGTATCCTAAGGCTACCTATTTCACGTTTGGATAGTGCTATTTGGACCTTTTCCTTTACAACAGACCTAAATCTGCCTTTTGCAAATGTAACAGACTTTATGGACAAGATTTCATATATTGCCTGTGTGTGTTTATTGAGTTCAGGCATTTGTGCTCTAGTTGACAACCATGCCACTCCTCAACCTTCTCTTAGTGTTACTGGTTCTGATCTTCTTTAGCTAAGAAAGTTTAAGAAGGTTCTAAGAAAATCAAGGGTGTATCTTCTGATATTTCTTAAAAATTGATGATTTTGAGGCCTCACTCCAGTTTATAAACAAACCAGAGAAACCTCTTTCCCCTTAAATTTGTTTCTCTCTAAGTATCAAACCTTCTGGTCATATATTCAAATTATGTCAATGTTACTACTCACACATTTTATTAACAATGTAATAAGCAAAACAAAGACCTATTTAACTATTTCAACAATGGATCAGTGGTGAGAAGAATCAAAGTTAGCATCACCTCTTATCACAAGCTACGATAGCCAACTCCTCCACAGACCGCAATCCACTAACTCAAAAAAGACCAAGGTCTCCCACTGTATCCTGGGCCTTGTTGTCTTGACCTTGTGTCTCGCCACTGGATTCTGATGACTCCAGAGGAGAGAGTGAGGCTGATGACTTTGCACAGCTCTTCCTCACTTAAATCCAATTTACTTGCAAGTCAAGACATCACCCTCATGATGTCATTGGTGCTCTAAAAGAAAAAAGGATAATTGATTGGAGAAATGCAAATTAAAACAATTCTGAGATACTATCTCATACCTATTAGATTGTATAATAGGACGGAGAAGGTAAATGACAAATCTTGGAGGGGATGTGGGAAAAATGAGACATTAATGAACTTTTGGTGGAATTGAGAACTGATTCAATCATTCTGGAACTATGCCCAAAGGACTATAAAACCAGGCATACCTTTTGACCTAATAATACCACTACTAGGTTGGTATCCCAAAAGATAAAAAACAAAAAGGAAAAGGACCTATATGTACAAAAAATATTTATAGCAGCTTTTTTTTTTCCTGAGGGTAAAGAGTTAGAAATCAAGGGGATGACCATCAATTGAGGAATGGCTGAATAAGTTGTGGTATGTGATTTTGATGGAATACTATTGTACTATAAGAAATGATGAGCAGGAAAACCTGGAAATACTTGCATGGCCTGATGCAAAGCGAAATGCAACAGCAATATTGTAAGATGATCAGCTGTGAATGACTTCACTATTCTCAGCAATACCAATGATCCAAGACAACTCTGAAGGACTTATGATGAAAAATGCTATCCATGCCCAGAGAAAGAACTTGTGTTGTCTGAATACAGATTGAAGAATATATTTTTTTTACTTTCTTTATTTTTCTTGAGGTTTTTTTTTTGGTCTTTGTTTTCTTTCACAACATGACTATTATGGGTATGTTTTGCAAGACCATACATGTATAACCTATATTGAATTGCTTGCCTTCTCGATGAGGGTGGTAGGGAGGGGGAAGGGAGAAAATTTGAAACTCAAAGTTTTAAAAACAAATGTTAAAAATTGTTTTTACATGTAACTGGGGGAAAATAAAATACTAAATAAATTTAAAAAAAAACAAAGGATGAACAATAACAATAGCAACAATAGCAACAACTCAGTTCCCTCAGAATAGCACTTCAAGTGCTCTCAGGAATTCTTCCTGGGATGACTTTTCCTTAGCATAGGAGTTAAAATAAGCCTCTCATAAGATGACAGTCTCCTCAGGAAAGAAATCCTCTTAGACCTTTCTTTCTATGCTTCTCAGTCTCTCTTAGCCATGACAGTTAACTCCTCGATGACAGGTAAGTCTCTCCTCCATATTCCAATCTTCTCTCTTTCAAAAAATACGATAACAGTACTCATTATCTCTCTGGGAAGGGGTATTAAAGATGGTGTTACACAGCTTTTATTCATTATTCCTAGTTCTGCTTTCTGGGACCAAAGAGAACATACAGAGTCTTCTAAATAATAGCTCTTCAAATACTGGAAGTAGGTGGCTCAGTGAATAGAGCACCAGGCCTGAAGTCTGGAAGACCTGAGTTCAAATTCAGCCTCACACACTTAACAGCTATGTGATCCTGGGCAAGTCACTTAACCTCTGTTTGCCTTAATCCAGTGGAGAAGAAAATGGCAAACCACTCCAGTATTCTATATCCTCCCTAGTCCTAGACATTATTCCACCTTTACTGTAGTACAAAGTTGTATTAGCCTGTTCAGCTACTTTCTACTGTTTGATATATACCCTGTAGTGTCCTTTGATGTGGGATTTTAATTAATTGAGATAAAGGCTTTGTTGGAATATTCTCACCGATTTTCTTTATGGCAGAAGATGTATGATTAAGTAGAAACAGTTAACATTTTTTTCCAAAGGGTGCTAATATTCAAAAGGAAGACCAAACAGAACATATAGAGTCTTTCTTCTGCATAATAGCTCTTCAAATACTAGAAGGTAGCTATGTTATCCTCCTTTAACATTCTTTCTAATCTTCTCATCTTCATGTTATAATTTCCCCAGTTCCTTCAACCTATCCTCACATGGCAAAATCTGAAAGCCATTCATTATTCTAACCACCTTTCTCTGGATGTTCTCCAACTTACCTGTTTCCTTCCTCAATTGTGACACATTTAAAGGATTGCAGTGCTCCAGATGTATTTTGGGCAGGATAAACAAATGCAGTGGGGCTAACCAGGGGTATGCTGGAGTCTGCTCTAACCAACTTTCAAGGCATGGTTGATAAATTTTCAGTGTGAACATTTACACCTCAGATATTGGCAATTACTATAAATTGGCTTGATTTGTTGCTTTGTTGATTGTATAGACTAAAGAAAATATTAATAATGCAAGATTAAACTTAAATTATACATTTTTCCCCCTGGAGAGCTGAGTCGTTAAGCATTTACCAGCACATCTATGTATTGGTATTGCTTGAGTTCAGCAGGAACACAATAGAAGGGCCTAGTGACTGTAATCTCATAACAACAACAACAACAACAACAACAGTGGCATTTATATAGCTCTTTAAGGTTTCCAGGGGCACTAGGCAGCACAGTGGATAGAGTACTGGGCCTGAAGTCAGGAAGAGTCATCTTTGTGAATTCAAGTATAGTCTCAGACACTTACTAGCTGTGTGACTCTGGGCAAGTCATTTGTCCCTGTTTGCCTCAGTTTCCTCATCTGTAAAATGAGTTGGAGAAGGAAAAGGCAAACCACGCCAGTTTCTTTGCTAAGAAAACTGCAAATGGGATCACAAAGAGTTGGACAGGACTGAAAGGTTTACTAAGTGGTCTACATCCATGATCTCTTTTTAGTTTCACAGCACTCCTAGACTATTCCCTCCCCAGTCCTAGACACTTTACTGCAGTATAAGGCTGTATTAGCCTGTTCAGCTACTTCCTATTGTTTGATATACACCTTTCTGTGTCCATTGATTTTGGATTTTTAACTAATTGAGATGAAGGCTTTGTTGTAATATTCTCACTGATTCTCTTTATGGCAGAAGATGTATGATTAAGTAGAAAGAGTGGACATTAATGTCTTTCCAAAGGGTGCCAACATCGAAAAGGAAGAAGTTTATGCAAAGAGCCCCTAGTTAAGGGGCAGCTAGGTGGCGCAGTGGATAGAGCACTGGCACTGAAGTCAAGAGGACCTGAGTTCAAATCTGGCCTCAGACCAAACACTTGACACATACTAGCTGTATCACCCTGGGCAAATCACTTAACCCCAATTACCTAAAAAAATAAATAAATAAAGAGCCCCTAGTTAAATGCAGAAACTGACTCTGAAAAAGTAGATTTGAAGCCCCTTTTAATGTTGGTACCAGAAATGTGAAATGAACACCTGGATCCCAGACTAACAATGATAATGTTTGACGTCTGGGTTATTCTTAGGAACTGTGGGTGTTGGAGGATGTGGGTGTGTGTGATTTGAACCTATAGCAGAGATAAATGGGAACAACTAGACAGGAAAAATGAGAACTTTCACATAAGCAGCTTAGTTTTTATTTTTTGTTTAGACTAATAATTTCATCAATGGAGGAAATTCCCCACATACAAACCCTTTTCACTGAAGTAAATCAGCACCTGCTTGTAATTTAGTGCCTTATTACTTAGTTGCCTGAGTCATACAACTATAGTTATCTCTTCCACATCACAACTTTCCCCATTACAGTTTTCATATATCCTGGGTCAGAAATTAAATGGGAATTTTTGGGGAGTTTTGTAGAAGCTGCGGACATGTGAAGGCCATCAGATGACACAGAAAAAGTTTAGAAACTCAGAAGTGCATAAAATCCATCTATAGTATTGTATAATATCAACATTTTGTCTTTTAATGCCATGATAATTCAGATTTCTTCTCTGGCATGAATGGAGGACCAAAAAATTTTATGTGGATTTTCCAGATCATGGGGTGGGGTGGGGGACAGTGCCAGGGGGCAAGCCCCTAACCCCTGCAGAAGGGAATAACTGTAGTATGTGTTTGTCAGAAGTAGGACTTGAGGGAGACTTCAGCTTCTGGGAGCCAAGATGGTGGAGTAAGAAGTAAGTTGCTCTTCCCCTCCCTTATAAACCTCTGAAAGCCCAGAAAATATCACCCCAGGAAAAACCCTGGAACAGCTGAACCAAAAGAAAGACAGGGTGCAGCAGTAGCTTGAGGGATTAATGCGAAACGCCTCTCTTGCCCTAGGGGAAGGGGAGCAGTATAGAAAGGAGGAGTCCCAGGATGTTAGTGGAAAGCCCCACCTCAGCATACCCGCAGGAGATCCTGAAACCCAGGTGGTGGAGCAGGCAAACACCAACACCAGGACCCCTGAGTGCCTCAGTGAGGGCGGGGGAACCAGTGGAAACCAGCTTGGAAAATCTTGGCATTCTACAGCAACTGGCTCTCCCAATGCCTCAGCAAAACTAAGGGAAGCAGTGCTAAGGGGCCCCAGGTGTATAAACATCCTGCAACATCCATCTGAAAGGAGCTGAAGAAAGTGAAAGAAAGGAAAGGCCCAAGTGAGCAGGAAATCTCCAGGAGCCACACTACCCAATCCTACCCCTAGAGTTCCAGTGTTGCTGATTCCAGCCCAACACCAGGTAAGCTGCCAGAACCCTACAGCCTTCAACCGCCAACATTGGAGGCCCCAGCTCACAAAGCCAGTGACCAGGCCCTAGAATTCCAACACAAGAAGCTTGAATCAGTACCCTCTGTTCCCTAGCAGGAGAGCTCAATCTCTTTAAAGGCCAGGAAATAAGCAAATACCATGAGCAAAAAGAAACGTGTGATAGATTCTTATTATGGGAACAGTGAAGATCAAGGCAGAAAGTGTGAAGAGGATGACATTGTAAACAAACCCACATCTGGAACCTCAAAAGGGAATGTGAACTGGTCTGAAGCCCAAAAAGACTTCTTAGAAGAACTCAAGAAGGATTTTAAAAGTCAAATGACAGAGGTAGAAGAAAAAATGGGAAAAGAAATGAGAAGTATGCAAGAGAGAGTCAATAGCTTGGAAAAGGAAGGACAAAAATTACCTGTAGAAAACAAGTCCCTATAAAATACAATTGGCGAACTGGAAAAAAAGTACACTGAAGAAAAC
>NW_020954583.1:18389322-18390409 GCF_900497805.2 Vombatus ursinus
AAATGGGGAAGGAGGTACAAAATCTAATAGAAGAAAACACTTTGTTAAAGATTAGAATTGGGCTAATGGAAGCTAGTGACTCTATGAGAGAGCAAAAATCAAACAGAAATGAAAGAATGAAAAAATAGATGAAAATGTAAAATATTACATTGGTGAAACAACTGACCTGGAAAATCCATCCAGGAGAGACAATTTAAAAATTATTAGTCTAGGGGCAGCTAGATGGCGCGCTGGATAGAACTCTGGCTTTGAAGTCAGGACATGAGTTCAAATCCAGTCACAGACACATGACACTTACTAGCTGTGTGACCCTGGGCCAGTCACTTAACCCTAATTGCCTCACCAAAAAGCCAAAAAAAAAAAAATTATTAGTCTACCTGAAAATCACAATAAAAAAAGAGCCTGGACAGTATCTTTCAGGAAATCATAAAGGAAAACTGCAGAAGATGGCGGAAGGAAAGCAGTGACTGTCTTGAGCTCTCTCCCAAAGCCCTCCAAATACCTAAAAAAATGGCTCTAAACAAATTCTAAAGCAGCAGAACCCACAAAAAGACAGAGTGAAACAAATTTCCAGCCTAAGACAGCCTGGATGGTTGATCCCAAAGGTATATCGTGCTGGGCGGGGAGAGGAGCACAGTGCAGCGTAGGCGCGCAGGCCGCAGTGAGCCTGGAGCAGGCCTCAGAGGACTGAATCGCAAGCAACTGTGGCAATTTCCAGGCTTCTCAACCCATGAATGCCAAAGACAACTTAGAAGGTCAGTGAGAAAAGTCTGTGACTGTGGTGAGAGAGGAGCTAGGTCTCAGCCTCAAGTGTCAAGCGTGGCCCGGGGCTACGGCTTCTTCCTGAGCTTCAACCCCACAGACTGAGGGGGAATCAAGGGGCTGATCAGAGGGGAATTGCAGAGATCTCTTTGCCAGTGCTGAGGCAGAAATCTCTTGCTTTATGGGTGCTTGGATCTGGATCATAGTTCTGAGGGGCTGTCCTGGGGCAAGGAGGAGCGCTGGCTTGGTGGAGCTTGTTGTGGAGGTGGAGACAAAACACCTCACCCCTCATCATACCACCTTGGAAGAACTGAAAATTTACAGG
>NW_020954583.1:18390419-18392145 GCF_900497805.2 Vombatus ursinus
TAGGATTACAACCAAGAATCACCTACCCAGCAAAACTGAGTATATTCCTTCAGGGGAAAAAGTGGTCATTCAGTGAAATAGAGGACTTTCAAGCATTTTTGATGAAAAGACCAGAGTCGAATAGAAAATTTGATTTTCAAATACAAGACTTGAGTGGAACATGAAGAGGGGAGGAGATGGATCTTCAATGAAATAGGCGACTTCCAAACCTTCCTGATAGAAAGACCAGAGAAAGACAGAAAATCCGATCTTCAAACACAAGACTCAAGAGACATAAAAAGGGAAATGAGACAGAAAGAAACAACATGATATTAATAAGGGCAAACTGTTTACATCCCTACAAGGGAAGATGACACTTGTAACTCTTGAGAACTGTATTGTTATTACACCATGTTAAAGGGGTATACATAAAGGGGGTAGGTATAAATTGACTTTGATATAATGATGAAAAAAATATAATCAAATGGGTTAAATGGATCCAAGTAAATGAATTAATCTGATCTAACTAAGAAAATGTACTGAGAGAAAAGGAAAGGAGGAGGCAGACAAGGGCAAATCACATCACAGGAAAAGGCACAAAAATCTATTAGAGCAGAGGGAAAGAAGGGAGGGAGATGAGCATTGTCTGAACTTTACTCTCATCAGATTTGGCTCAAGAAGGGAATAACATAATCAGTTAGGCATAGAAATCTAACATGCCCTATAGGCAGTAGGAGGGAGAAGGGGAAAGAAAAAGGAGGGAGCTAACAGAAGGGAGGTGGGACTGAGGGAGATGGTGGTCAAAAGCGAAACATTAGTGAGGAGGGAAAAGTAGAAAGGAGAAAGAAAAGCATAAACAAGGGGGGGAAGGATGGAGAGAAAGACACAGATAGTAATCATAATTATGAATGTGATATATGAATGTAATGTAACACTATTGTGCTATAAAAAATGATGAACAGGCAGAATTCAGATAAACCTGGAAAGACTTGTATGGTTTGATGCTGAGTGAAGTGAGCAGAACCAGGAGAATGTTGTGCACAGTAACAGCCACATTAAGTGATGACTGACTTTGATGGACTTAACCCTTCTCAGCAATACAAGGATCTAAGACGTCTCCAGGGGCCTCATGATGGAAAATGCTATCCACATCCAAAGAAAGAACTATGGAGTTTGAATGAAGATTGAAGCATACTATTTGCTATTTTTTTCTTCTGTTGTGTTTTGTTTCCTCTTTCTGGTGGTTCCTCCTATTAGTTCTAATTCTTACTTACAACATCACTAATGTGAAAATATGTTTAATAAGAATATATATGTATAGCCTATATTAGAATGCATGCTGTTTTGGGGAAGGAGGAAGGAAGGGAGGGGGAGAAAAATTTAAAACTCAAAAGCTTATGGAAGTTATTGTTGATTAATTAAAATAAATTAATAAATATACAAAAAAAAAAAGGTCCTAGAACCAGAGGGTAAAATAGCCATAGAAAGAATCCACCAATCACCTCCTGAAAGAGATCTTAAATTGAAAGTGCCAAGAATATCGTAGCCAAATTCCAAAATTACCAGGTTAAAGAGAAAATACTGCAAGCAGCCAGAAAGAAACAATTGAAATATCATGGAACCACAGTCAGAATTACAGAGGACCTTGCAGCTTCTACATTAAAAAACTGTAGGAAGTAGAATATGATATTCCATAAGGCAAAGGAGCTTGGATTACAATTAAGGATCAACTAAACCCAGAGATCAG
>NW_020954583.1:18392254-18393458 GCF_900497805.2 Vombatus ursinus
CAGGACAGAAAGAAACCACATGTTATTAATAAGGGCAAACTGTTTACATCCCTACAAGGGACGATGACACCTGTCACCCTTGAGAACTGTATTGTTATTACACCATGTTAAAGGGGTATACATAAAGGGGATGGGTATAAGTTGACTTTGATGTAATAAAAAAAAATCTAATCAAGTGGGTTAAATGAATCCAAGTAAGTGGATTAATCTGACCTAAGAAAAATGTACTGAGAGAAAAGGAAAGGAGGAGACAGACAAGGGTAAATCACATTACAGGAAAAGAAACAAAAACCTATTAGAGCAGAGGGAAAGAAGGGAGGGAGATGAGCATTGTTTGAACCTTACTCTCATCAGATTTGGCTCAAGAAAGGAATAACATCATCAGGTATAGAAATCTAACTTGTTCTACAGGCAGTAGGAGGGAAAAGGGGAAAGAAAAGGGAGGGAGGATAGAAGGGAGGGAAGAAGTAGTAAGGGTAAAGGGGAAGAAAAGGGAGGAGGCTAATAGAAGGGAGGTGGGACTGAGAGAGGTGTTGGTCAGAAGCAAAACACTAGTGAGGAGGGAAAAAGAGAAAGGAAAAAGAAAAGCATAAATAGGGGTAGGGGAAAGGATGGAGAGAAAGACACAGATAATAATCATAACTGTGAATGTGAATGGGATGAACTCTCCCATAAAATAGAAGCAGATAGCAGAATGGATTAAAAACCATAATCCTACAATATGTTGTTTACAGGAAACACATTTGAAACAGATGGACACACAGAAGGCAAAGGTAAAAGGCTGGAGCAGAATATATTATGCTTCAGCAAAAGTAAAAAAAGCAGGGGTAGCAATCCTAATCTCAGACAAAGCAAAAGCAAAAATAGATCTTATCAAAAGAGATAAGGAAGGAAACTACATACTAACAGTTGATAGACTTAGCCCTTCTTAGCAATGCAAGGATCTAAGACATCTCCAAAGGCCCCATGATGAAAAATGCTATCCACATCCAAGGAAAGAACTATGGAGTTTGAATGCAGATCAAAGCATACTATTTGCTAATTTTTTTTTCTTCTTTTGTGTTTTGTTTCCTCTTTCTGGTGGTTCCTACTATTGGTTCTAATTCTTACTTACAACATCACTGTGAAAATATGTTTAATAGGAATGTATATATATAGCCTATATCAGATTGTGCACAGTCTTGAGGAGGGAGGTGGGGAGGGC
>NW_020954583.1:18393493-18400930 GCF_900497805.2 Vombatus ursinus
GGAGAAAAATTTTAAACTCAAAAGCTTATGGAAATGATTGTTGATAAATCAAAATAAATTATTTTTTTAAAAAAGAAGTAGGACTTGAACCCAGTTCTTCCTGACCCCAAGGCCACCACTCCCTACTCCATCCCTTTGGTCAAATGGCTACTGGCTTCACTCAGTCACTTACCTTACCTGACATTTATTGAACTCTCAGTCATCTTTAATGACACCTGAAAGTACAATTAAAAGGAAATGCCATTTTGATCATTCTTAGTCAACAGCTTTCAAGACTCTAGCAGGGTAATCTCATACAAACAGGATTCAAAACACTCATTTACCCCTAGGGAAAAACTAGTTATAGAGAGGATTAGAAAATCACCAGTCATGAAAGGTTAGTTCAGCCCAAATTCTAGACTGAGATTATTCACCTAAAATAAATAGGGAAGATTTTAGGCAAACTGTTTACATCCCTACAAGGGACGATGACACCTGTCACCCTTGAGAACTGTAATATAAAATAAAATAGAATAAAAAGGGAAGACCCTAGCAGTTTTCTCCCCACTAGTAGTAGTTATCCTTAGATTTATCAAACACTATGGTACCATGCTTAATTATTTCTGGGATACTTATTAACTTCTTCTGTTGGCCAATTTTTCTATTTTGTAACCAGTACCAAATAATTTTTTATAATCATTACATTGTAGTATAGTTCAGCATCTTGTATTGCTAAGTTTCCCCTCCCCCCTTTATTTTTTTTTCTGTTTTTCATTATTTCCTATGAGATTCTCTACCTTTTGCTCCTCTGCATGGATTTTGTTGTATTTTGACTAATTATATAAGATAATCCTTTGGTAGTTTGATTAGAATGGCACTAATTATACAAATTAATTTAGTAGTAATTATATCCAATAGCCTAGTCCAACCATGAGTAATTGATTTCTCCCTAATTATTTGTCTTTCTTGTTTTCCTTTACTTCTCTAAATGGTGTTTTGCAATAATGTCCATACAATTCCTGTGTTTATCTTGGTAAAGAGATTCCTAGATGTTTTATACATTCTGTAGTTATTTTTGATTGAAGTTCTTTTTTCTCTCTCTTCCTATTGAGTTTTATTGGTAATATACTGAAATTCTGATGATTTTCATGGATTTATATATGCCATTTCTTTATTGAAATGACCAATTATTTCAATTAATTTAGTTAAATCTTTAAGTTTCTCTACATAAATGCATCTCCAAAAGGCAGTAACTTCATTTCGTCTTTGCCTATATGCATACCCTAAATTTTTTTTCTTTTTACTTATTTCTATACTAAATAATAGTGGCAATAATGGAGATCCTTGTTTTTCCCTTGATCTTACTGTAAAGACTTCTAACAATTCTCCATTATAGATAATGCAAGCTCTTGGTTTTAGATAGATACTGTTGAGGTTTAGGGGTTTAGGGGTGCTAGGACCCCAAAATCACAACACACAGGTTCTGCCCGAAAGAATTAGACCCAAGTCTTCTTTCAGCCACAGACAAGGTTTATTAGAACATTAGTCATATTGGACAGACTCTTAAGGAGTCTGAACATTAGTAAGCTATTGGCTAGATTAGATTATAAGAATCTGAGCCCCTTAATGGAGACAAGATGAACCATATATATGAAAAGACTGTGGGAGAAATCTAGTAGTGGCCAAGTAGTCTTGGGTGGGGGGTGGAAACTGTGAGGTAATAGAATGCCAGGGACCTGTACCAAGGGAGAGGATTAAGCTAGGATTAAGGGTGGGAAGTGGGAGGTAAGTGGGCATAGGGAGGTAAAATGTTGGAGGGCCAGGCTAGGTTCAGGGTAACAGAGTTGACGGGATTATAGCCTCAGGCAAATGCCAGAGATTTGGCCATGTGAGAAAGCCCAGGGTTTTTCCTTTTTGGGGTCTATATCCCATCCCTATCAGATACCATTTTTCATATTTAGGAAAAGTATATGTATTTCTATGCTTTGTAAAGTTTTTTTTTTAAACACACATCAGTGCTCTATTTTGTCAAAAGTACTCTGAATCTTTGGATATTAACGTTATGTTCAATTTTTTCCTCTAAAATTGGTTTATTTAAATTACCTACCTCTTATTCTTTTGATCAGGTTATTTTACATTTTTGTAAATATCCATTCAATTTGTTATAATATTCATTGATTTATAATTGGACAAAATATTTTTCCTTTAATTTCCTTTATAATTCCTTTACTCCTTTAAAATAATTTCTTTTATGATGACTTCTTCTCTCGTGACTTCTCCTTTTTATGATTTGATATTGCTAATTTGTTTTCTACCTTTTTAAAATCTATCAGATTAGTTTTTTAAAAGCAGATTCTGGTTTTATTTATAAACTAACTAGGTTTTTGTTTTCAATTTTATTTCTCTCCTCTTTTATTTTCACCATTTCCATTTTGTTTACTGCTTTTCTAGTTTTGTTTTGTTTTTTTAGTACATGTTCAATTTATTGCTATGTTGTTATGTCATCACACAGTTGTCATTTTCTTTGGTAAAATAATATATTATTTCTATGACAGGAGCTAGCGATATAAAGGCAAGAAACCACACAGACCATGACCTCAAGGAGTTAATAGAATAGAAGAAGATACCTTATAGTTATTCGTTAAAGCCTGGGAAAGAGAGATGTAGTCCCTTGAATACCTTGGTGAATCAATAAAATAGGAGTGAAAGGATTGGGAAAAGTGCAATCAGATGGCGACCCTGTCCAAAGTCACATCCTGTGAAAGAATACACCTATTAACTAGAAACTGGGAGGGAAAAGATAACTAGTTGACTTTGGTGAATAATCTCAGTCTAGAATTTGGGCTGAACTAACCTATCATGACTGGTGATTTTCTAATCCTCTCTATGACTAGTTTTTCCCTAGGCACAAATGAGTGTTTTGAATCCTGTTTGTATGAGATAACCCTGCTAGAGTCTTGAAAGCTGTTGACTAAGAATGATCAAAATGGTATTTCCTTTTATTTTCCTTTTTTTTCAGGTGTCATTAAAGATGACTGAGAGTTCAGTAAATGTCAGGTAAGATAACTCACTGGTTTCTACTACGGAGTCAGGGGTCCACCAAAAATTGTAGTCGTGCAATTTTAGGACAGGAAGGGACCATAGAAATCATTTTACCCAACTCTCTCATTTTGTAGAGGACATTGTTACTTTACAGATTCAGAAACTGAAGCCAAGAGAAGTTAGGAGACTGACACAAGGCCAAACAGCTAGCTTTTTAGTGGCAGACCAGGAACAGAACTCTGGTCTTCGTGGCCTGGGTGTAGCAACTTAAACCACGACACTAATGTCTCCTTGGAGTGGATCTCCCATAGCAGGTGTCTCTGTGCTTCTCTAGTGAGCAGTCTAATGTTATTATTATTTGCCCAAAAAAAGACTTTCCAGGAGCTACAAAGACCTAGACTGGTTAAGCAAGTAAACTTGACCTACATATTCCAATTCAAAGCTATGGTGAAGAAGTAGCCCCAAACATAGTGTAAGCACTTTAGAACGATGTGGTAGAGACACAGGCAAAGATCATTCCCTTTTTGACAGAGCTACTAGTCTGGAAGGTCAGGGAACTGCTAAAGACATAGTTTGAGGCAGCTAGGTAGTCCAGTGGAGAGAGTGCTGGGCCTGGAATCAAGAAAACCTGAGTTCAAATTTGGCCTCGGACCCTAGCTAGCTGTGTGACCCTGGACAAGTCAATTAACCTCTGTTTGCCTTAGTTTCTTCAACTGTAAAATGGGATAATAGTAGCCCCTACCTCCCAGGGTCATTGTGAGGATCAAATGAGATAGTATTTGTTAAAAGCTCTCAGCACAAAGACTGGCATATAGTAGACACAGTATAAATACTAGCTATTATTACTTTGCTTAGGTTTTAACCACAGCTTTAACAGATAGGTTGCTCTTTCAGACAAGATGGAGAGATGTGGGCTACATATATAATATCACAATTACCCAGATAGAATTGTTGGATTGCTAGACCTAAAAATAGGTGTTGGAGGCAGCTTAATACCAGCACTTTCTTAGTTCAGGTTTGATGTTGGGCTGAAATAAGGAATTCACAAGTCAATGAAAAGTGAACAAAAAAGGTTTACTTTGCCCTAACAGCAAATATGCAATAATACTATAGTGAAACTTAGCTTTTTTGCATGCAGTATGTACCCCCTTTCCCTCATCATGTCCATATGGAAGTGACATCTATCAGTGCAGGATATGGTGAAGGACATAGTGACTTGTGCAGTCTACCAAATCCAAAAACCTTAAGGGCCACGTGGCTAGAACATCTTATTCCCTTAGGTGATCAGTACAGTTGCATGGGGAATGCTATGACCAATCAGGTCTGAAGGACAGCTTTATTTCTCTTTAGGGAAAGCAAATTCAGGCTGGAGGAGAAGGATCCTGGGCCTATTCTATGTTGGAAGTGTGTGGAAAACTTGGTAGATACTAGTTCTATCACAATAAGCATTAAAGGTTTGATAACCTGGAAAGGTTGCAGAGGCTTGTAATCTTTATTAGTGACTTGAATAAAGGCTCAGATTGCATGCATACCACAATTACAGGACACAAAGCTTAGAGGAAGAAATAAACCTGGATGAAGGATTCAGAATTCAAAAAAATCTTGGCAGGATAGACTTTGGGGCTGAATATAATAAGACAAAATCAAAAGGCCTGAAGGTAAAGTCTTACATCTGGGTTTGAAACTCAATTTCACAATTATTAAAAAATTTCAATCCAGAAGCTACTGTTCAGTCACGTCCAATACTCCATGACCCCATTTGGGGTTTTCTTGGCAAAGACACTGGAGTAGTTTGTCATTTCCTTCTCCAACTCATTTTATAGATGAGGAAACTGAAGCAAACAGGGTTAAGTGACTTGCTCAGGACGGCGCAGCTATT
The DNA here is from genome assembly GCF_900497805.2 of Vombatus ursinus. Lineage (NCBI taxonomy): Eukaryota > Metazoa > Chordata > Mammalia > Diprotodontia > Vombatidae > Vombatus > Vombatus ursinus. Next base: position 18,398,394 of record NW_020954583.1, read on the forward strand.
AAGTGTCTGAGGACAATAGGAAGATGAGTCTTCCGGACTCCAGGTCCACCACTCTATCCATTGAGCCGTCTGGTTGCCTCAAGTCGGAGGACCTGAGTTCAAACTTTGATTCACCCACTTGCCACCTGGGTAACGATAGGTAAGTCACACATTAGGCCCAAGTTTCTTTATCTATAAAATAAGGGGGTTGGATTAGATGGTTTCTGAGGTTCTAAATCTATGGCTTTTAAAGTTTCTTCAAATTCTAAAAGCATCATTTTAAAATACAAGGCTTTTAGGGGAGAGCAAGCTTAATTTGAGCCCCCAGTGTAAAATGGAAGAAAAGAAAGCTCAGGATTATGAAAGGCCTTGAGCTCATACCATGTGAGGACAGAAGGAAGAAAGAGGCAGAGGACCGGATTGGGAATTAGAGGCTGTGTTCAAATGCTAGCTTTTCTACTCAGTGAGCCCTTTGGCAAGTTGCTTAATTTTTTTGGTCTCTGTTTCTTTCTTTCTTTTTTTTTCTTTTCTTCTTTTTTTTTTTTTGGTTAGGCAACGGGGTTAAGTGATTTGCCCAGGGTCACACAGCTAGTGAGTGTTATGTGTCTGAGACTGGACTTGAACTCAGATTCTCCTGACTCCAAGGCCGGAGCTTTTTCCACTGCGCTACCTAACTGCCCCATGGTCTCTGTTCTAAATGCAAAGGGATGGGGATGAAGGGGATGGATAGGTCAATTAGATGAATTCTTCCAGCAGCTTAATGAGAGGATAGAGTCAGTTGGTGGGGAAGTGAATAGAGCACTGGGTCTGAAGTGAGGAAGACCTGAGTTCAAATCCAGACTCAGACATTTACTAGTTGTGTGACCCTGAGCAAATCACTTAACCTTGTTTGCCTCAGTTTCCTCACCTGTAAAATGAGTTGGTGAGGGAAATGGCAAACCACTCCAGTATCTTTGCCAAAAAAAAAAACCCAAATGGGGTCATAAAGTTGGACCCGATTGAAAAATGACTGAGTAGCAATGACAAAAAATGGGGATAGTAATACTACCTACCTTGAAGAGTTATTGTGAGGATCAAATAAATAATATTTATAAAATTACTTGGCATATAATAGGCACTATGTAAATGCTCATTTCTTCCCCCACCCCCCCACCCACACTTTCTTATAGAGGCATAAGCTTTTGTTTGGAGGTATCTGAGGGGCACATCTCATGGAGTGCAGGCATGTCTGCTAGCACCTACTAGTGATCGGCATGGAGAATTCCAGATGATGAGTTGACTAAGAAGTCAGGTGGATGGTTTCTAATAATATATAAAAGCATGTTTACAGACCAGCTATCACTCTCTTTGACTTTGACAAGACAGTTACTGTTCAGTCACGTGCAACTCTTCATGACCCCACTTGGGGTTTTCTTGGCAAAGATGCTGGAGTGGTTTGCTATGTCCTTCTCCAGCTCATTTTACAGATGAGGAAACTGAGGCAAACAGGGTAAAGTGACTTGCCCAGGGTCACCCAGCAAGTAAGTGTCTGAGGCCAGATTTGGGCTGAAGAAGAGTCTTCCTGACTCTAAGCCTGGCACTCTATCCACTGCACCACCTAGCTGCTTCCTTGATAGGCAGAAAGGAAGTCAAATCAATGAATATTTCTCAAGTGTCTCCTATATTCCATGAACTTTGTTAAGCATTAGGGATACAAAAAGGGGCAAAAATAGTCCTTGTCCTCATGGAACTCGCAATCTAATGGAGAAGACAGCATACAAACAACTATTCACATACATGATATATATCCCATAAACTGGAGATAATCTAGATAATTTAGAGGGAAGGCACCAAGATTAAGGAGGACTGGGAAAAGCTTCTTGCAGAAGGTGAAATTTTATCTAAGATGTGAAGGAAGCCAGGAGGCAGAGGTGAGGAGGGAAGGCATTTAAACATGGACAATGGGTGAAAATGCACCCATTTAGGAGATGGAGTGTCTTGTTCAAGGAACAGCAAGGAATCTATACTCACTGGTTTTAAGGTATAAGGAGGGGAGTAAAATGTAGAAAGACTAGAAAGTACGAAGTGGCCAAGTTATGAAGAACTTTAAACGCCAAACAGGAGATTGTATATCTGATACTTGATATAATAGGAAACCATTGGAGTTTAATAGTGAGGTGGAAGGAGAGGACATGGTCGGTGCTATTTAGGATGATAATGATGGACTAGACTAGGCAGAGATTTGAAGTAGAGAGGCCAACTAGAAGGGGATGGTGGAGGAACCTGTATCCATGCGTAGTCTTCTACAAAAACAGTTGATATTGATATGCAGCACGACAAAAGCAGACAAATGTTTGCATATAACCCTGTGGGTAGTTCATGGACAATGTTTGTGAGCCTCATACTGCTGTGTGGAGGACATGAGGGATTTCAAATTCCATAAGTAAAATAGTTCCAGAATCTAACTTTCTACTCAGAGAAGGGAAATTTCCTGGATAGTATCAGTTTTCAAAGCTGCCTCAGGGGTAATCCCCAATTCAAGAGCTCCTAAATTGGAAAGTTTAGGGATTGGACCTTCT
>NW_020954583.1:18401000-18407019 GCF_900497805.2 Vombatus ursinus
GAGAGAGAGAGAGAGAGTGTGTGTGTGTGTGTGTGTGTGTGTGTGTGTGTGTGTGTGCGTGCATGTATTTTTTTTTTTTGGCTAGGCAATGGGATTAAGTGACTTGCCCAGAGTGACAGCACTAGTAAGTGTCATGTGTCTGAGGCTGGATTTGAACTCAGGTCCTCCTGATTCCAGGCCGGTGCCCTATCCACTGCACCACATAGCTGCCCCCTGATGAGAAAGAAGCCAGCAGCTTACATATTTCCTTCACAGAATCTGACTTGGAGAGCTAAGCCCGTTATTTTCTCAGTAAATGCAGGTCCAATGAAGAGATTGCTTGTTAAGGAGCCCCTCAAATTATTCCTTTGTGGAGGAATCTAAACCACAAGGTGGTACTATGAGTTTTGAAGGGTGGGGGAAGGTACTGTATTACATTGTAGAAAAGAAGCTTAAAAGTCAATTATTAAATTTTCAGTGTGGGCATTTACACTTCAGAAATTGGCAAATGCCACAAAGCAGGACTGAATTTGTTGTTGTTGTTTTGATTATTTAGATATAAGAAAGTGATGGGAAAATGTTAATAATACAAATTAAACTTAAAGGTGTGTCTAATATACAGTTTTCCTCCAGAGAGCTGGTTATTAAATGTGTACTACCACACTTTTGGAAAAGGATTAATTCACTAGATTATAGTAGGGTTGCTATTAATCAGGTTTATTTCCCTTCCCAGAGGAGCTGATAGGCTGAGTGCTTTATGTATTTTCTGTATTTATGTTTGTGTGTGTTGAGGGGATAGGGTTTGTTCCTTTTACTCTTGCATTTTCTTTGGAGTGAAGTAATGACTGTCCTGTTCCTAATGTGCATTTGACATCTTGGATACTTGTAGAGGATCTGTGGATTTCATGTTTGGGGAGACCCAAACACAAGTTCTACACTAGGTATATTAAAAGATACTGCTGGAACAATTCTGAGGTGGAAACAAAGGGCCACACAGAGAAAACAATTCTCTTAGTATCAGGTCTCCAGGATTGGACCTGGTCCATAAGCCCAGAGTCCTTGACAGGGGGATAGGGCTTGCCTTAGGTCATGGATTTTATGTTACATGAGTGGATCAGACTGGATATCTTCTAAATTTATGCTCCTATGATCCCATGAACTGGGAATGTTTAATCTAGTGAAGGCATCACTTAGGTAGGAGCATGATAATTACCTTTAAGTATTTGAAGGGCTTTCTCATGGAATATGGATTAGACTTGTTCCATTTGGCCCAAGAAGGAAGAATTAGGAACAAGAGGAAAAAGGTGCAAAGAGACTAATTTAAGCTACAATATAAAGAAGAAAATTCTAGCAGTGGTTGCTATTCAGAAGTGAAATGGGCTGTTTTGGGAAGGAGTTTCCCTTTCATTCATGATTTTCAAGCAAAAATGGTGTGACTAATTGTGGGTTATGTTGTAGAGGAGATTATTTTCCAGTTATACTCTGGACTAGATCACCACAGAGATCTCTTCCAATTTTAAAGGTATTTATGATTCTCTACCTTTTCTTGACAGTTTGCTATAGTAGGTGAGATAAAATTTAATATGAAGAAAACAAATTATGGGGGAACTTCTATTAAGGAAATTCTACTTAGGTAGATGGTCTACTCAGCTATAATTTACAGTCTTGAAGAATTATCTGGGTGCACCAAGAGGTTAAGTGCCTTTCCTTATAGGTCACACAGCAAATATGTGTCAGGCAGGGCTTGCCAGGTCTTTCTGACCCTAAGTCAAGCTTTTATGCACTAGTCATGTGGCCTTCACTATTAGTCATTTGTCATTCTTAAGTTAATATAAATTAGGTTACTCAGCCTGTGCTCCTCCTAACAATATCTGAGATCAGTTGTTTTAAGGAAATGAGGTATTAATTCATGGAGATTCTAGGAGGAATAAAGGGGCAGCTAGGTGGTGCAGTGGACAAAGAACTGGACACGAAATAAGGAAAACCTGAGTTAAAATCTGGCCTCAGATACTTTCTATCATCCTCTTTCCCTAACTGGGAGATTGAATATTAGGGACAGTGTGTCAAGTGCTTTGGGGGAGAATATGTTAATGTGGGTGTTGGAATGTGTTAACCTTGGGGACTCATGAGTTTTCAAAGATCATTACCTGGGCACATCACATAACCCTGTTTGCCTTAGTTTCCTCATCTGTAAAATGAGCTGGAGAAAGAAATGGCAAACCACTCCAGTATCTTTGCCAAGAAAACCCCAAATGGGGTCATGAGGAGTCAGACACAACTGAACAACAAGAAAGAAGAATAAAACTTAATTTTGGAGTGTGGACAACTTAAATATAGCAGGAAATAGGAGTTTCCAGGAAGTGAGAGAACTAAAGACAAACTTGACCTATTTTACAATTGCCCTGAGAACTAACTAGCCCTGGTAATTAATAATGATAATAGACAGTATTTATATAGTGCTTGTTATGTGCCAGGAAATGTGCTAAGCTCTTTGAAAATCTCATTTTTTTCTCATAGTTCCAGCTACTTTAGTTTCATAAAAGAGAATCATATCAACATATAGCAGCCCTGACAAAATGGTAGCTGCATCTTTCAGCCTCATTCATGAAGAACTGAAACATGAGCACTGTGTTAGATTTAGAGTCTGAAAACCTCAGGAAAAAAAGGGGAAGTAGGTGTTATTACTATCCCCATTTTATAGTTGGGGAAACTGAAGCAAACAGATGTTAAGTGACTTGCCCAAGGTCACCCAGGTAGTTAGTGTCTGAGGCTGGATTTGAACTCAGCTCTTCCTAACTCCAAGCCCTGCATGCTATCCATTGTGCTACTTAGTTTCCAAAAATTGTATTACTATTAGTCTTCCACAAGAAGGTGGTGGTGGTGGTTTGTGGTTGCGGTGGTGGTGGTGGTAGTGGTAGTAATAGTAGTAGTAAACATGCTACCAAATATCTTATGGACAAAGCTACTGGTTTATTGGCTAGATTTACTTCTATCACCACCAAATCTGTGGTACTAATTGGGGAATTCCCCAACTCAGAGGTCCCAAGACCCTCTTGGAGACCAGTTTCTACCATCTTGGTCCAATGACTGAAGGTCAATAAATCAGGCAGCGAGGTTAGAAGATAAAAAAATTTAATTAGCATCAGTTGATGGGTAAGGGCTAAGAAAAAAGTCCTATAGTTACACACATATATTGGGTTTTACACAAAATTTGATGACATTTCTTAATCAAAAGGAGACTATCATTTGCTTTCTCTAATTGGGAGATTGAATATTCAGGGCAGACTGTCAGGTGATTTGGGGGAGAATATGTTAAGCTGGGGGTTGGAATTTGTTAACCTTGAAGTCTCATGAATTGTCAAAGATAGATATTCTTCCAGTGGGAATGTTTTCTCAGTAGTTTATCTTATCAGAATATCCTGGTAGGGCAGATATGTAGGACAGTGGAGGCCTCCTTCAAGATAGAAATCCAGTAAGGCTCATCCTGTCTTTGCCAGTCAAAACATCTCTGTTTACACACTATTTATTGTTTCTTTAACCTCTAAGGTTGCTTTTTCTTGAGAGATGTTTTCCCCAAATTCAGTGTACTTCTTCCACAATACTAACTGCTTTCTCTAAGATGCCTCAATCCCCTATTTTCTGATATTTGTCTTTTCTACCATTTTTATTATTTCTATAGCTTCAGCCTCATTCAGGAAGAACTGAAACATTAACACGGAGTATTAGATTTAGAGTCTGAAGGCCTGAGTTCAAATCCTGGTTCTGACATTTATGAGGGGGGACACATCATTTAACCTCCTTAAGGGTCGATTTCCTCATCTCTTAAGGATAAAAATATATCTGTTATCTACCTCACAGGTTTGTTTGAAGAACACTTTTAAAGTACTGTGGACATTTGTTGCTATAAGTTGTTTGAATGACTGGCACATTTCACTGATGATACATGATTAAATATTTTCTTTGGAGTAAAACATTTATACAGATAAAATAGATAGTACAGATAAGGTAAAATAGGGCCTCGGGCTGTGATTTCTAAATCTCCAGCTGAGAAAACTCCCATTATGGATATCAGCCAGCACCTTCTGGGCAACTTACAATCTTAGAATATTGAGGTTAAATGACTGGCCCAGGTTCACACAACTAGTATGTGAAAGAGGATTTGAACTAAGATCTTCCTAGTTTTATGAGTAGCTCTTTATTCACTACACCACATTACTCTCAATCTCTCCCTATTTGGACATTGGCATGAGATCTGACCCAAAGTTGCCTTAAGCAGGATTCCTTTGTACATACTGCAGAAGTCATAGACTATTCAGTAGGTTGGCATTCCTACTGTAGTAAAAAGAACATTGAATTTGGAGTCAGAGAATCTGGGTTTGAATCACAATCTCTGTGACTTTGGGCAAGTCATTTACCTTCTCTTGACCTCAGTTTCCTTATCTGAAAAATGAAGAGATTGGATTAGATGATCATTAAGGCATCTCTCAGCTCTAAATCCTGTGGTCTCTTATTTCTGATTTTGGACCTTCTCTTCTTCCTTCCTCTCTTACCCAAATGAATCTGGAAACTTTATAAATTAAATACAAATCTAAGTATCTTGGTATGAATGAATCTCTATGCACATTTTTATAATATTAATAAAGCTTTTCAAAGGATTATATTATAATTATATATATAATTGTAATATCTTATAATATAATAATATAATATAATTATAATATATTATATAATTATATATATAATTATAATATATTATATATCTAGTGATATAATATATCTTTGAAAATCAAGACTGTGTCTGGGAATAATGACAGCTGACATTTATCTAGAACTTTAATGTTTGCAAAGTGCTTTACAAACTTTGTTTCTTTTGATCATCACCACCACCCTGTGAGGTAGCTGTTATTATTAACCTCCCCCTTCCCCTTTTTTTAAACATATGACAGTGGAGACCTCCTTCAAGATAGAAATCCAGTAAGGCTTATCCTGATGTCTTTACAGTGTAAAGGTCTCTATTTATACAAATTCCCTCTGTTTCTTTAACCTTTTTCTTGAGAGGTATTTTCCCCAAACTCAGTCTACTTCCTCCTCAGAGAAGCATAGGGATTTTTCCACAGTGACACAGTTAAAAAGTATCAGAAGCAAAACCAGAACCCATGTCTTTCTTTTATTTTAATTTCGCTGCCCTTTCCATCATATTATGCTGCCTCCTTTTTTTTTTCTTCTTTTTGTCCTAATCTGTTCCTCTCTTCTGTGGTCTCATATGTGTAGTGATAGGACCGTATTTCAGAGCCATAACTAAATTAGAGTGATCAGAGCTCTGTCTCAGGGTGCTGACACGAAGGAGGGGGTGCTTGTGAGGAGAATATTTCATCTCCAATACGGTTTGAAGACCAAGTCTTTATTTCCTGTGGTCTTTGCTAGACTATGCCACATAGAGGGACCTCATTCCCTTGCTCAGCCTTAGACTCTCAGTCCTAGGGGCTTTTACGATGACACCTTTCTCCATGGGTCAGATTCTCTTGGGGATTGGTTGCCCCATCTTATTTTAACTGCCCACACAGTTAGACTGGCCTCTTCAGTGCCATTCTTCCTACTCTTTTCCCCAGACAGAGGAATTCGTAGTTATGACTGTACTATATTTTAAATCACTAATGATTTCATCTGTTCCTTCCCCACTTCTTCTATCTCAAACTGGGGCATAAAGTCAGCTAGGCTCGCCTTTCTTGAACCTTTCATTACACAATGAAAGGAAAGGGAACAGGAACTTTTGCTTACTCCTTTTCATTGGTTGCTGATCCTTGAACCTGTTAGAGTCCCCCAAGCTTGAAAAATGAGGTGTCATCTTTCCAATCCTTACAGTAGGCATCTTAAATGGTTTTCTCCTGGAACATCAGAGAAATTTCAACAATGCTTTTGTGCTCTGTAGGTCATCCCTTTCCCGTCACATCAATAGGAGTGAAGGGAAGGGAAATTCCGCCAAGCTGCAGTGGATGACAGTGAAAAGAGACCCTAAGGGTGTAAGGACCCACATGACTCA
>NW_020954583.1:18407048-18407687 GCF_900497805.2 Vombatus ursinus
AAAAAAAAAAAAAAAAAAAAAAAAAAAAAAAAAAAAAAAAAAAAAGCCTACTTTTCTTCTTAGATTTTATGCCAAAAGCAAAGTTTGAGAGTCTGAATTTTGGGTGACTTGATTCTGAAACTCTACTTCCTAAAAAGACCAAGTAAGCTATTCCGTTGTGACTTTACTTTTCCATAGAAAGAGTTATACAGACTTCTTTTTATAGATTACAAGATTTACAACAGTGCCTCTGCAAGGGGACATTCCTTGTTGACCAAAACATGACTTAAGTACTCGATGGAGTGATCTACAAACACAGTGGAACATGATGGACTAAGACAGCTGTGTTTATATTGACTGCAGAGAGTATGGTTGCTTTTCTAGAGTTCTCTCTCTCCTGGGATGGGTTAATGTCTCTAATCAAGAATTTTTGGCTGGAATGAATTCACACTGACGTAACATACCTGGCTGGATCCAAAGACTCTGTCTTTTATTCCTCACCTGAACTTTCCTTTCTTTCTTCATTCCTTAAATACAAGCCTATTAAGTGCTTACATATGGAGGACATGATCTCTGCCATTAGAATTTTCAATGTCAAGAGAACATATAAATATATACACATAAATAAAATGGGTATTTTGGGGGTTTTTTGGGGGGGAC
>NW_020954583.1:18407707-18413989 GCF_900497805.2 Vombatus ursinus
GGGGGAGAGAGAGAGAGAGAGAGAGAGAGAGAGAGAGAGAGAGAGAGACATTTACTATATTCAACAATCAGCCCTGGGAACAAAAATGTTAAGACAAATATAATCATTTTGTGTGGCTCAACAAATACTATTTTGATGCATTAATGGATCTTAGAAGAATTATTAATTATTAAACCAATTAAATGAACTATTAGGTTGACTCTTAAATCCCAGTTTTGAAATAACCTGCTGATTGGTCTCCCTTCCTCAAATTTCTCCCAACTTCAGACCATCTTTCATTAAGGTGTCAAATTGAATTTCCTAAGGCACAAGTTTTATCATTCTATTCCCAATGCCACTCCCCCATTCAAGAAATTCCGCTGACTCCCTGTTACCTCCAGCATCAAATATAAAATCCTTTTAAAGTTCTTCATAACCTAATCCCTTCCTACATTTCCAGACTTCTAACACTCTACTCCTCTCCACATGTTCTATGAACCCGTCACTCTGGATTCTTAGCTATTCCTTGAATAAGATGCCCCACCTACTGACTCTGCATTCTCACTGACTGTCCCTATGCTTGGAATATTATACCTCCTCACCTCTGGTTTCCCTGGCTTCCTTCTAATTTCAGCTAAAATCCCACCTTCTGCCCAAAGCCTTTCCTTAATCTTAAATGCCCATATATATTTTGTATTGTGAATAGGTGTTTGAATGTTATCTTCCTCCTTAGAATATGAATTCCCAGAAGACTGGGACTGTTTCTGTTTTTCTTTAAATCCCTAGCACATGGCCCATAGACCTTACTTGTGAATATTTTGGTATACATGGGACTTTTCTTTTTGTTGTTAATCTCCTTAAGTAGTGCCTAGCAATCAGTTCCTTTATTTTATTAGGCAATTGTGGTTAAGTGACTTGCCCAGGGTCACACAGCTAGTAAGTCCATAGACCTTACTTAACAAATACTTATTGACTGATAAAATAACTGTGCTTCTGTTTCCTCATCTGTTGAATAAAGTGGTTGGTCTAAGTGACATTTAAGGTACTTTCCTGCTTTAACATCCTGTAGTTTTATGACTCTTCTTATTGCATGATGTCTTATTTTATTGGAACCCAATCCTAGAAATTATTGTCTTCTCTTGTCAGAAAAGGAATGAGACATGGTTGAATTCTCTATTTTCTTCAGGATGTGGAATTCACAGGGCCCTAGCATCATAGATTTGGAGCTGGAACAGAACTCATTTGAGTATAATCCAGGCCTGCATGATATATGGCCCATGGGCCACTTGCACCTTGCCAAAGGATTTCAGGTGGCCCTCGAAAAATGTACATGTTCCTGTTTGTCACGTGACCTGCGGCGACCAACCATTGTCAGTCTGTCTCTAGTCTAACCTATCTGCGGCCTGAAGAAGATTAGCCTATTTCAATTTTGGCCTCTACCTACTGCCAAGCTGGGCAGGTCTGGTCAAACCCCTTCATTTTACAGATAAGGAAACTGAGGCACAGGAAAGGGAAATTTTATTCAAGTAAACCTGTTTGGTTTCATTAAATTTGCAAGAATTAGCTAAGAATCCATTAAGCTCCTTCCCCCTCCCCTTTAGCAAACAGCATATGCTCAATAAATATATCCTTCCATTTGTTACAAGGCTATTAAGTGTCTGAGGCCATATTTGAACTGGAGCCTTCCTGATTCAAGTCTTAGCCCTCTACCCACTGTGCCAGTCAGCTGCCTACGCTATCTAGTCCAACTCTCCTCCTCTTCCGATTTTACTGAGAGGAAAACTAAAGATCCTGAAGTGTTTGGTCCGAGGTCACACAGTAAGTGGCAAAATTGAGATTTGAACTTAGGGCTTCAGACTCAAAGTGAGTATGCTTCTCATATTGCTGTGCTAAGACCAAAGGTGGTCTTTATAATTGAGCAGCATTCAGCTTTGATTGTTTTGTTGTTTCCATTTATATGACTGCTCTGTTTATGTCTATGCTAGATCTGAATTAACCAATACTTTTTGTGAGGCTTAAATAACATAATATATATTAAGTGTTTTGCAAACATGCAAGGGCTTTAGAAATGTTAGCTATTAGGGGCAAAATGACAATAGGAAAGATTAAGAAGACTTGAGTTCTAATCCCAGCTCAGACCCTTCCTAGCTTTATGACTCAAGTAAGTCACTTTACCCTCTCAGAGCCTCAGTTTCCTAATCTGTAAAGTAGAAAATACAGTCCTAAACTCATAGGGTCATTGTGAGGAAAGTTATGATGTAAAATTGAGTTAACATTATAACTATAGGTCAGTGTGGGCCACCAACTCTCCCCATGCATTATCTCAGTATAATGCCTTTCCTTGTCTTAGTTTCTAGTTCCCTAGAGAAAATAAGGAACAAAGGAAACTGGGGGGAAGAACCTCATTCAGGACTTGGCAACAGGGTACAGATTCTGAAGTTAATTGCCTTGTTCTGATAGACATGACCTGGGGCCTCTGATCTAAAACTCAGTTTTGGGGTTTGCTCCAAAAAACTCAATTAAAGAAATACTAATAAAACTGTCAAACATTCCAGAAAACAGTAAACAGCCTGTTATTAATAGTCTCTAAGCAAAACAAACCCATTATAACCTTCTGATGAAATGGTCCATCCCCTTGGAGACCTAATGCTTTGGTGACTAAGCAGGCCATCCATCGTAATAATTCAGGCTTTACTGAAATACTACCTCTATCAGCTGGAAGTACACAATGTTTAGCTGCTCACACACACACACACACACACACACACACACACACACACACACACACACAGACATACACAAATAGGGGAAACTGAAGCAGAAGTTGCTGGTCACTTCCCTATCTGGGAGGGCAGAGAGCACAGACATCCAATAGGGTTGGTGCCCTGGAGAGGTGCTCCTTTGGGGAGGAGGAAAAAAAGGTGTGTCAGCACAGTCACTTTTAGAGCTGACACAAACCTGATTGGGAAACGGGGGAGTGTGTGTATGCCTGTGTGTGCATGTGTGTATGGGGTGGGGTGAGGTAAGAGCCTATAAATCTACTGCCACAAGAGCTGAGTCCTTGAGCTGAAGGGAAAATCCTTGCCTGCAGCCTCCTGTTCACAAGCAGGGACCAAGTAAAAGAATGCAGAACCACAGGTAAGGAGCTTTGGAGGAGAACATGGAGAAATAGATGCTGTTTCCATCAAGGGGACAATAATCTCTCATGGGGCATGGCAAGAAGAGGTGAATGGCTAAGCATATTAGAATCATTACTTCTCTCATCTCTTCTTAGAGTACTCATCTTTAAAGAGCTCAAGGAATCATCTAAATGTAGGTGATTCTATTTACTTTTTAAAATTGAGATTTGCTTAGGGGCTTTCCATCTCCACCACTTGGTGACCGTTTCATCTTTTTTTACCTGTTTTACATGTTTTGTCTGCTTCTTCTAGGAGGTGTCCTTTCTAGCACCTAGTGGTGGGTGGCATAATAGGCAAAATATGCTGGGGTAGGATTCAAATGATCCGAGTTCAAATTTTCCTTCTGTCACTAATAACATGACCCTGAGGAAACCGCTTAACTTTCTTAAGATCTACTCTCCTCATCCGTAAAATGGAAATACTAGCATATACTCTACTAACCCACAGGCTTGTTGTGAAGGTCAAATGAGATGATGTATATCAAATAACTCTGTTAACTGTAAAGCTTCACAGATATTATATTATAACAAAGATAATGAAACACAATATGATAGCATAATAAATACAATAAAAAAACTATATAATAAGATAATAAATATTATATTATGATAAATTTAACACACCATTATAAGAAATATAATAAAATACTATGTTATAATAAATAAGTATGATAAAATATACTGTGTTATAATAAATATAATAAAATATTTTACAATAAATATTGCACTGTAATATTTTAAAAATGCTCTCAGACACTCCCACCCCTGCCCTGGCTGTGCTGATGACCTTGTACTTTGCTTTCTATCAGGGCCAAACTGACAAATGGGATCATAAAGAGTTGGAAATGACAACAATAACAAGCATGCTAACCATGGTGCATTGTGAATAAGCTCTTTGTGTTCCATTTATTTATCTTCAAAGAAGTTAGGGAACATAATAAAATAATGTTCTCAGGTCAGCACTGAATCTAGGAAATTGTAAGTAGACTATTAACTTTTGCTTACATGGACTTCTCCACCAGCCTCCTCTTCTCCCCTTAGCTCTTTTTTTTTTCTTCAGTGCCCTCAGGCTCTTTCCTCCTTTCTAGTTCTCAAAACCTATCCTCAAGCACATCCTGCACACTAAGGTGTAAATGACTGATAACATCTTGAAAGAATGAAGTTATCAAAGAGGAGTTCTTCCAGATCATGAAATTAGATCATAGGATGAGAAGATTCAGGGCTGGAAGGGACTTCAGTAGCCATCTAGGAGGGCCTTCTCATTTTACACATGAGGAAACTGAGGCCCAAAGAGGTTGTGTGCTTTTCGCAAGGTCACACAATGTCATAAGTCTAAGAACATTGGTTGGAACTGAGGTCCTCTGGCTCCAATTCCAATACTTCACTGCACCACACACTGAATTTTAGAACCTGGAAAGATTAAAAAAATGCAAAGCATCATAGACTATTAAAGCTGGCAGAGAGACCTTCCAATCCCTTCACCCTCTTTTTTTTTTTTATTTAAAATTTTTTTTTAATTACAGATGAGGTAACTGAGGCTGGCAGAATTAAGAGGCTTATTCAATTTGCATAGACAGCTACTGAAAGAGTCAATCCTTAACATAGATGTTCAAGGTCCAGGGCCTCCTTTTGGTTAAATACCACCCTTTATTACTGACACATTAGTCTGAATGAAAGCATCGGGGATTTAGAAGGAAAAGTAAATAGCCCTGCTGGAAAACAACTGTTGGGAAAGTCAGTTTGGCCCTGGTGGAAAGCAAAGTACGGGGTCATCAGCACAGCCATGACATATATCTATCTATCTATCTATCTATCTATATCTATCTATATCTATCTATATCTATCTATATCTATATATACACACACACATATATACATATACACATATATACATATACACACACACACACACACACACACACATATATATGTATATATACATATATATATATATCATGCTTCTGGAGTGTGACTTTACGCAACTATTTGCAACATCATGTATAACTACTTTTGTGAATCAAGGTGTAACTATTGTTAGCTCTATTGATTGCTCTTCCAGGTCTGAATCTTTGATCTTATGAGCCTCTGACCTTGTTTTACTGAGCTTCAGTTTTCTCAACTTTGAAATGGGAGTAATTGTTCAAAGTCTAAGTTCTTTTCCAAGACTAACATTCTGTGATTCTTGGGGAAATGGTGATATTTTGTCTGTAGAAAAGAAACTTACTAGACATGCTAGAATCAGTCTACTTTCTGTAGCTTGGCCACAGCTTGGGTTGCCATGAAAGGTAGATGATGATTTGAAATATTGAGGGAATCTTGGCTGGGAGTTCACCCAAACAGGCTTGTCCTGTGTTCCCCAGCCCCAATTAGTTCTGATGCTCACGCCTACCACCTACACACAGAAAAAAAAAATAGTACACTGGGTAGAAAATACAAGGAAGCCAATTTAGGTCCAGCATAAGAAAGCATTATGGAATTATGAACGGTCATTTTATGGCTTTCAAAGTTGTTTGTTTTTTAACTTATTATCTAAATTATTTTCCTGGTTCTTTCCATTTCAATCTTCTTCATTTTATAAAAGTCCTCAAAATTATTCATTTTATAATATTGATGTTATAGTAAGAAAGAGAAAAAAGAGGAAAATATCCTTGCAAAGATATTTATAACAACTTTTTGTGGGTATGAGAAAATGGAAACTAAGGGGATGCCCATCAATTAAGGAACAGCTAAATAAATTGTGGCACATGCATGAGATGGACTACCATTATGCTGTAAGAAATGAGGAAATAAATGATTTCAAAGAGACATGGAGGAACATATGAACTGACGAAGAATGAAGTAAACAGAACCACAACAACAATTAATAACATTGGCTGTGTATCCTGAAATGAATCACTTTTCCTTTCCATTTCCTCATCAGTAACATGAGGGGTTGGACCAGGTGATTTCTAAGCTTAAACATTCTTCGATCTGCTGCCTTTCTAGCCTAGACACACAGTCATCCTCGTCTCTGATGCCTCCTCTTGCTCTGATTTCCAGAAAGCAACTGTTCTTACATCCTAGTGGTCCTGACTCACTTTCCATTGGTATTTATTCTAAAGAAGGTCTGGATACATATTTGCCCA
>NW_020954583.1:18413999-18423887 GCF_900497805.2 Vombatus ursinus
AATCCAGGGTTTTTTTTTTTTTTTTTTTTTTTACCAACAGGCAATGGACTATACTGTAAAAAGAACATTTATGACACTGTAATGTGGAATTCTTTGTGATGACAACTGTGTGCTGGTAGAGCTTCATGTTTTTATGTACTTTTCTGAGACTGGACTAGCTAAGTGTCTGGACAGAATTAACTTTCCCATCTCCCTACATGCACTGAAAAGAAAGAGGAAAATAAAAATAAAAAGGGACCCCTGTACCACATAAACATAGTCATGTATAATATATTTCTATGTTGGTCATGTCCAAAATTGCATTTCTTATTCTGCATATTAGTCCAAAATATGTTTCACATTATTTCAGCATTGGCTTTACTTTTCAGAAATCTTCAGAGTTTATGTTTGAGATATTTTAAAAATAGAATCATGAAAGGTTTACTTTGTATAAGTGAAATTATAAATTTGGACTTTGAACAACTTATTTTAGAATCTATAGGTGATGCCTATAGACAGTCCTGGATTGAGATAGCAGAGAATAGTTGATAGACTTGGAGCCAGGATGACCTAGGTTCAAATCCTCTTAGACACAAGCTGTGTGACGCTGAGCAAATCCCTTAGCCTCTCTGACCCTCAATTTCTTCACCTAGAAAATGGGGATAATAATAGCTCCTAACTTCAAGAGGTTGTTATGAACACCAAATGAGATAAGGTTATGCAGAGTACTGTACAAATCTGAGCTATTATTATAAGAAGGTGTTAGCCCCTAAAAATTATCTCAATGTTACCAATTTACTTAATTTTTTTAAAAATTGGACTGTTCAAGAATAATTGATTTGTCTGCTTTAATTATGTACAATTGTACTTTAAACAATCGTATGTTTGTGAATGAGTGAGTGCTTTGTTTTGTTTTTTTAAAGAATTCAAGTTTATTATGATTCTTATGGGTTACTTTGGCACCATGATTTATTTCATTATTTGGAACATCTTTTTCAAATAACATTATATTTCTACCAGGAGCAAGCATAGGCAGAAGCCAAGGGAAAGTGGAAGGACAAAAGTGTGAGAATTAGAAAGAAGAGCAGCCAGAAACTTGTGAAAATTCTCTATGCTCAGGTCTCAGTCCTGGTGTAAGATGGAAAATCTCACTTCCCAGTGAATGAAATGCTTCCATGCCATTCACTCTACACTGGAGCCTTCACCTCCGTCTACAGCTGTGGCCCAGGGATCTGATGGTGATCCTTCACTTTACCCAGCTCATCCCTTTACCCTGCTACTTCTCAGTCATTTCTACAACACAGGCTGCTAAATGTCCCTAGTTCTCCCATACTTCTCTTCCCTTTTAGATTTCAGTTCTGAGAACAAGTATATTATCACTACCATTCCTGGTAGGGACATGTAAATCAACTGCTGAGTTTAATCACCATTCTCTCTGGCTTCCCTATCCAAAACATTTATCCTTGGTCCCACACCCTTAAGTGTTCTGTCTTTCTCTATTAATATTGAGAGGAGGGACTATATAATTTTTTTTATTTGTACCAGCAATGCTTACTATGTGCTTGGCACATAGTAAAGTGCTTAATCAATACTTTTTTTCATTTATTCATTCATTCTCTCCTCCTTCAGCTTTATCTTCCTCTCCTCTTTCTCCTCCTATTTTTCTGCTTCTTCCTTTTTTATTCTTTCTTTTCCTTCTATTTCTTTCCTTTTCCTTCCTCCTCTCCTCTAAATTCACAATCAGGGAACTTCAGTGAAATGAATCTTCCCTCCCTCGCTCTCTTTCAAAAGTCAACTCAGTTTGTAAATTTGTGCTGAATAAATACCCTTTAAGAAATTATGGTAGGGAAATAGTTTTTTTTAAGAATGAATTTGCACAATCCTAATTTCCTTTTCCTCTATGTTTTACAGAGACTCACTATTTCCCAGAGACCCTAGTTGCAGCCCTATTCTGAGGTTATGAGTAATGAAATCATTACTATCATGCTTTTGTGTTTCATTCATCTGAAGCCACTTCCTGGAAAGTTCACAATAGAGTAAATATTTTTCTAGAGCTGATGGTAACAAAACCAATACCATTCTTCCCCTGAGGGTCAATTAAAGAATGAAAAAGATTTTTAAAAAATCATCCTTTCCCAAGTTTTAGATTTTTCCTTTTCTCCCATTAGAACAAAGCCCTGCTGCCTAGACACTGACTTCATTTCTTGAGACAATTTTCCACTTCTGGACCTGAAACTATATCCAAACATGCAATTTGATTTGCATTTCCTAAAGTTGTGGGTGGGGATAGTGTTGAAATTGAGGCCCAGAGAAAGGTTAAGTGATTTGCTCAAGGCTACAAATGACTGGAAGCACCCATATAGTACAGTGAATAGAGTGTTGGATTTGGAGTTAGGAAGACTTGAGTTCAAATCCTGCCTCAAACACTCTCTTAGCTGTGAGATTTTGGGTTAAATCTCCAAACCTCTCTCAGTTTGTTTCCTCATCTATGAAATGGGGATAACAATAGTACCTACCTCACAGAATTGTTGAGGAGTAAATGAAATAACATATGTGAAGCATTTTTTTCATACTCTAAAATACGAATATTACTGTCACCAATATTATTATTATCAGTTATTAATCAATTATTTAATAATGGAACATTGTTGTTGTTGTTGCTGCTGCTGCTGTTGTTATAGAATTAATATCATTGTTATCAGAGTTAGGACTAGAGCCCAGGTCTCTCATCTCATCTCCCACTCCAGCACTTTCCACACTGCAGCATGAATGATTACTTCAGATTCTTCATAGTTATTATCAATTGAATATTTCTGTTGTTGTTCAGTCATTTCAGACCCATTTGGGGTTTTCTTGGCAAGGATATTGGAGTGGTTTGCCATTTCCTTCTCCAGTTCATTTTAGAGATGAAGAACTGAGGCAAACAGGGTTAAGTGACTTGCCCATGTCAATAGCTATTGTCTGAGGTTGGATTTGAACTCAGGTCTTCCTGATACCAGGCCCTATGTTCCATTCACTATGCCACCTAGATGCCCCCAATGGAATATATTTTCACCAATATAGAGAATAAGGCAGAATAAATGGCTTCAATCAACATTATTCACTGGGGCTGGTCAGTAAACCCGGGATTTATGCTTCTTCCTGGTTGAAACGAATATGAATTCCTTTGCAAGAGAAACTGTATTTGAGTAGCTGATATTCAATAGTGAATACTAGAAAAACTCCCAAACCCAACCCAAAGTCAAATGAAAGAATACTGATTTTGCAGTCAGGATTGGGGTTCAAATCCCAGGTCTGCCACTTACTCCTAAGGTGACATTGGACAAATCACTTCCCCTCATCTGTTAAATGAGGAGGTGGCATTAGAGGGTTTCTGAGGTTCCTTCTAGCTCTAAATTTATGAATCTTTGGCTTTAATGGAGTAATTAGATGGTGCAATGGATAGAATGCCAGGCCTGGAGTCAGGAAGATGCATCTTCCTGAGTTCATATATGGTCTCAGATATTTACTAGCTGTATGACCCTGGACAAGTAGGGTTTCTGAGGTTCCTTCTAGCTCTAAATTTATGAATCTTTGGCTTTAATGGAGTAATTAGATGGTGCAATGGATAGAGTGCCAGGCCTGGAGTCAGGAAGATGCATCTTCCTGAGTTCACACATGGTCTCAGACATTTACTAGCTGTATGACCCTGGACAAGTCACTTAACCCGGTTTGTGTCAGTTTCCTCTTCTGTAAAATGAGCTGGAGAAGGAAATGACAAATTACTCCAGTATATTTGCCAAGAAAACCATTAATGGGGTCACAAAGAATTGGACATGACTGAATAACACCATGACGTTAGTTACATTGTTAGAGAGGACAGGAACCTGAGCAATCACTTGATTTAACTTCCTTGTTTCCCAGATTGGAAACTGAGGCTGGGGAGAGGTGAAACGATTGATGGAATAGGGAGTAGACTAACCCTTTCCTGAGGCCTAAACCAGGGCTCTTGCTGCCCGAATGGAAGCCGGACTTTGCTCAACACTTCCTTTTTAGTGACAGTAACCTTTGCCACGTCTTTGCCCTAGTGTAAGGTTTTTTTAATGCCAGAAATGCATTTTAGATTCCATTCTCCCCCCCTTCTCTCACTCCAATTTCCAAAATATATTCAGTGACTGGGAAACTAAGTTTCCAAAGAGTATGTGGTAACAACAGTTCCTGCTGGTCCTGTGTCTTTTGCGTATGAAGTTTCAGTATCAAAATCTCGTTCATTCATCCATTTAATACTTATGTATTAAGTACCTACTATGCACAGATCACTATCATAGGCACTAAGGCCAGGGAATCGAAGGATAATTATTTCACCAATATGCTGTTTGTCAAGAAAAGATAATGAAACCTGGGATATGTGGAAATGACCCTCTTCTTGCTTGACAAGAGTTTGGTAATGCCAGGAGTTAAAGCAGTGAAAAATGGTATGACTTTTAGAGAATACACAGGCTCCAAAAGAGGCAGTGTTTTATAGTGGATAGAGAGCTGGTCTGGGAGACAGAAGAATCTGAGTTCAAGTCTCACCTTCGATATAAACCAACTGTGTGACCTTGAGCAAGTCAGCTAAAGTCTATGCCCTAAGCAATCTTCTAAGACGAGAAAGTACAACCTTGAATTTGGAGAGGGAGGTTCTTTATCTGAGAGTTCCCTATATCAGTGAGATCACAGATTTAGTCCCTATTCCCATGGATTTAAAAGTGGAGGATGAGTTGGAAGACAAAGTAATCATCAGGCAAGAACAGATTAAGGAAATTGACCCTGGGCTCAGATGCCCACTGAAGGGGGAGGAAATTCTCAAAGCATCATGGATTTTAGAGTGGAAAGAGACTTTTAGGGGACCTCTACTTCAGCTTTTTCAGATGAGAAAACTGAAGCTTAGAGAGAAGTGATGAAAGGTCTCCCAAGGAGCAAGTGGCAAAGCTGGGATTTGGACTCAGGTTTCCTTGTCTCCAAATCCAATACTCACATGACTCCCTGACCAGAAATCTGGAACTCAAGCCTCTGTTCTTGGATTCTAAGACAGCTCCTAAAAGAAAGTGTGGCAAGGTTTCTGACTAACCTGGGTGTATGCATCCGTTGAGTGTGAGTGCCTTTCAAAAGTATAGAGTCATTATTCACTCAATAGGCAAATATTGTATTCCCTTGTGCAAATCACTGTGCTAGTGATTTTTTTTTCCAATAGTGTCTGACTCATCGTGACCTCATTTGGGGCTTTCTTGGCAAAGATATTGGAGTGGTTTGTTATTTCCTTCTCCAGCTCATTTTATAGATGAAGAAACTGAAGCAAACAGGGTTATGTGACTTGTTCAGGGTCACATAGCTAGTAAGTCTCTGAGCCAGATTTGAAGTCAGGAAGTTGAGTTCTGACTCCAGCTACTTTTGCATGAATGTGCACTCCATGCGTGAAGGAGCCACCTAAGTGCCCTGGTGGTATTTTAGGCACAGGTAATTGTGTGGGCAAAGAAATGGAGGCACAGGATCATAATAACATCATGGATTTAAAGCTAGAAGAATTCTCAGAGACCGTCTAATCTAACCTCCTCTTTTTATAGAGGGGGAAAATGAAGTTGACCAAGGAAGTTCAGTGATATGAAAGTACTGGATGCACACAGAAAGTAGCCCAATTTGGTTGGAGCTTAATCCACAAAGGAGGAAAGCAGTCAGTATGAGATAAGACTGGATAGGCAAGAAGGTACCAGGTTAGAGAGGGCATTCAATGAAATGCCAGGCTAAGTGTGGACTTATTCTTAGGCAAAAAGAATCCCACTAAAGGGTTTTGAATAAAAAGGAGACATAATCCAATCTGAGCATTCTTGTATCTAAATATTTCCATGGATTAGGTATAGTGGATAGAGTACAAATTTAGAATCAAAAATATCTAAGTCTGAATCCAGCTTTAGACATTTACTAGTTGTGTGACTTTGGGCAAATCTCTTAATTTCTTTGAGTTTCGGTTTCCTTATCTATAAAATCAGAATATAAATGATATATGAATGATTTTTGTAAGTATGACTACTATGATTATTGTTTGGATGTTCTGATGGAACCACAGGATTCAAAGACTGTGTATGACTCACAATACCACTATCTATCAATATACTGATTCTATCCCAGGAGTTCTTAATCTGGGGTGTGTAAACTCAAAAATATATTTATATATATATATTTTACAACTGTTTCAATATAATTGGTTTTCTTAGTATAGTATAGTGGTATGCTATTTTATGCTTTTAAAAACATTATCCTAAGAAATGGTCTACAGATTTCATTTGGCTGACAAAGGGGGTCCATATAACAAAAAAGATGAAGAATCCCTCCTCTGTTTACTCAAGAGCAAACCACTCGGCCTCAATCACCCAGAGGTCAGGCTTGCTACACCTACTCCATGACTCAAAAACAAGCTTTTAACGCTCCAGTTGGTTCTCTAACTCCAGTCACCCAAGAGCTGGCTACTTTTGCATGAATATACCATACCTGTCTTATGATGAGATTAAGGCAATAGCTGAGGCACTCATAATAAAAGCAGCTCGGAACCCATAGCAATTTCCTCCACAGTCAGAGTTCCTTAGCTCGAATTCCAGGCTTTCAATGATGGGAGTGTTCCTTCAGCTATGCAAATGGCTAACTCATTAATACTATCTCATGCTGTGTGATTTTCTCTTCCCATAAATCTTCTCAGGTATGTTTTTCCTACATACTGGACACCTCTCTCTCAACAATGTTTTTTTTTTTTGCTTGTTTGTTTCTTTTAAGCTGGAAGTACAGAGGCCAGGGGTGTGCTGGTAAATGTTTAACAACCAACTTTCTGGGGAAAAGAAGTATTTAAGTTTAACCTACATTATAATAATAATACTTTCTTAAATTTAGACTAGTGGTATTAAACAGAAATGAGGTCACTAAACCATACAGACTTGTACATGTGGGTAGCATATTGACTTAGAAAACCACATATTAACATTATCTATGATCTATTCAGTTTTATTTATTTTGTTAAATAATTTCCAATTACATTTTAATCTGGTTCAGTCTGGTAGTATTTGATACCTCTGGTCTAGACAATCAATAAAACAACAAATCAAGCCCTGATTTGTGGCATATGCCTACCAGTTGTAAATGCTCACACTGAAAACTTAACAATGTGCCCTTCCGAGTTAGTAGGAGCTGGCTTCAGCACATCCCTAATTATATAATAATAAATGTTTGTACATTCCTTTGAATGACAAGCCCTATGAGTTTTTAGTAGAATCTGCCAGAGATTGCATGCTTACTGGCTGAACTTTTAAGAACATGGTGTCTCCTTGATTAACATGGAAGATAAACATGAAATGTGTGAAGGATGGAATGGAAAGAAGAGAGGCTGGAGGGAGAGAGATCAATTAGGAAGCAGCTGTGATACCATATTTCACTGCATAATCATTGCACCCAGTTTTTTCAGTCTAAAAATTGGTTTATAACCTTTGATCACATAATCGTCCTATGGTATAATTCTGTTCGTCCTGCTGCTTAAAAGATAAACAGAGCAGCAATATATTTATCATTTATCTCTTGCACATTGCAAGCCAGGAGCCTAGAATTCTCTTGCTTTGTCAGTATATTTCTGAAAGCCAACTTTTGTGGTTTTTCTTCCTGATCATGGGTAAATATAAAAACTAATCTGCAGGCTACAAGCTGAAAGTGATAGTGTTCACTGAACAGCATGGAAACAGTTGTGGAAAGACAGTTTTCAGTGAGTAAAAAGTTGGTGCAAGACTGACAGAAACTGAATGGCACAATTTTTTAAAGCTTCACACAATGGTCGCACCCCAGGTTTTTTGGGGGGCAAAATTGACATAAAACCACGACAATTATGTGGTGAAATATAGTAGCCCAGGAAAATGATGAGGCCTGTGCTAGGGTGATGGGAGTTGTTTTAGAAAAGAATTGATAAAAAAAAAAAAAGAATGGATGGAGATATTTAGAGGCAGAATTCACACAATTTAGTAATTGGTTAGATGAAGAAGAGGAGGAATAGAGAAGAGTCAAAGATAACATGGAGGTTTCAAGCTTTGAGAACTAGAAATCCAATTTCTTCATTTGATAGATGAGGAAACTTAAGTCTTAAGTAACTTGCTTAAGAATTTGCCGAGAACTGTGGTATTTCAATGGATTGTAGACAGCTGATAACATTGGCTTTCCCATGAGTTCAAATCCAGTGAAGAGTTACTAGCTGTGTGACCTTGGGTAAGTCACTTAACTCTTGTTTGCCTCAGTTTCCTCATCTGTAAAATGATCTGGAGAAGGAAATGACAAACCATTCTACTATCTTCGCCAAGAAAAATGGGGTCAGAAAGAGTCACACATGACTGAAAAACAACTGAAAAAAGCAAGAGATTACTAAGCCCTACTCTAACTTTGAAGGAGTGGGGACTGAATAGAAGTGGAAGAAGATGGCAGGAGTTATCCAGTGATTTCAGAGAGCAACCAGCATCTAACAAACTAGATCGGGATGCTTCTCCAAAATAGGTAACCATATTTGTATTGGCACCCTGAAGTGACTACTGTAAAGTTTAGTTCTCAGAATTCAGCTCTTGCAGCACATCCTGTACCACAACAGAATGGATTTATTGCCACTGTGACACATACCATGAAAGGGAAAAACCCCAAACCGATTTGCTCGCATGTGAGATGTGCATTAAATCCCAGTGACTGCTTCTCTCTTTTATGCTGTGGTTAATTTTCAGTAAGAGCATTTTTGCTTCATAAAAGCAGACTGCATTTCCAGAAAGTGTACATTCACTTGAAATTAGCATTGGTTGGGAAGGACACCAATTCAACTAGATTCAAAGTAACAAAAGTAAGTATTAAGAACCTGCTGTGGGCAAAACACTGAGCCAGGTGCTGGGGATTCAAAGATAGCATGAAAAACAGCCTCTGCTCTCTAAGAGTATACTTTCAGGGAAAATTATCTGCTGGAGGCAGCAATGAGGGTGATGAATTTTCATTAACAAGCAAAAAGAACTAAACAAAATAATTTATGTCCACCTTTGTAAGTTTGAATGTTTTTTATCTAAAGAAATGGAGTTTCTGTTTATGTCTCTTTTTGTCTCTATCTCTTAGTTTCTGTCTGTCTATTAACATGGATTGGCACTTCTTTTCAACTTATAAGCCCTGGAGAGTTAGCTAGAGCAGAAATTGTTGAGAAGTTAAGTGACTTGCTCAGGGTCACTCAGTGTGTCAGAGGCATTGATGGGGCCATGAAACCTGGACCCTGAAACTTTTCCACACAACTCAGCCCCTGAACCCAGTCCCTGGCCTTGGACTGAGGCATCTGGCCCATCCCAGTCTACCCAAATACTCAATCATCCTTTTAACTGTTCTTTCATTATGGCCCTACCACTTAACTCTTTTCATTATCTGCACCTGGCCCACCCCACTTGACACTTGACACTCACTAATTCCACCCAGATCTTCCCACACTTTTTTCCAGTACTTTTATAAAAGTACTGATCTTACCCTCATTAAATTGTGCAGATTCTTAGAATCTTGCCCTCTTCTATTAACATCACAAATCAATTCACCACTTGAACTGGAAGGCTTGAGTGGTGAATTCTTTTGAGGCAGACCTGTCCTGTACCCTTGCATTTCCGGTGTCCCAGCACCACCAAACCACAACAACATGACTTGAACCTAGGTCCAGCTGCTACCCCCCCACCCCTTTCTCTTCCTTCTCCTCCTCTTCTCCTTCTCCTTCTCCTTCTCCTTCTTCTCCTTCTCCTTCTCCTTCTTCTTCTTCTTTTCCTTCTCCTCCTCCTCTTCCTCTTCTCCTTCTCCTTCTTCTTCTCCTTCTCCTTCTTCTTCTTCTTCTTCTCCTTCTTCTTCTTCTCCTTTTCCTTCTCTTTC
>NW_020954583.1:18423951-18437301 GCF_900497805.2 Vombatus ursinus
TTCTCCTTCTCCTCCTTCTTCTTCTCCTCCTTCTTCTTCTCCTCCTCCTCCTCCTTCTTCTTCTTCTCCTTCTCCTCCTTCTCCTCCTTCTCCTCCTTCTCCTTCTTCTTCTTCTTCTTCTCCTTCTCCTTCTCCTCCTTCTTCTTCTCCTTCTCCTTCTCCTTCTCCTTCTTCTTCTTCTTCTTCTTTTTCTTTTTCTCCTCCTCCTCTTCCTCCTCCTCCTCCTCTCTGCCAAAGGATTACTCATTAAAAAGGGAACCTGAAAAAAATGGAGAAGCTCAAAGAAATAAGGTTCTCTTATTTAACAAATGGGGGAATAAGGTCCAGTGAGGCTAATTTACATACAGTGGCAATGAAGAATCAAACTAGAAAGTGTGCTGGACCTGGAATCAGTAACCTGGGCTCAGGTCGGCTCCAAAACTTACTTATTTTCCCTTTCTCACCTTCAGTTTCCTATCTGTAAAATGGGGACAATAATACTTATATTACCCACCTCACAGAGTGATTGTAAATCTCAAACCACTCTGAAAATGTTATTTTTATGAGCTGTGATTGCCTTTGGCTATGTAGGTAGTAAGTATAAATGTTTGGATTCAGACCCAGGTTTTCAGATACTAAACCTAGCACTCTTTGCATGCCATAATGACTAGATAAACTTGTAGGTGCCTTCCATTCCTAACATTCACTGATTCTACAGTTCCCTCACCCAGGGCCTACCCACACATGCTTAAGCCTCTCAGGGTATTGTAGTTGTTTAGTTGTTTCAGTTGTGTCCAATTCTTCATGACCCCTTTTGGGGTGTTCTTGGCAAAGATACTGGGGTGGTTCACCATTTCCTTCTCCAACTCATTTTACAGGGGAAGAACTGAGGCAAACAGGGTTAAGTGCCATGGGTCATATGCCCTGGGTCATTTAGCTAGTAAGTGTCTGAAACCTATAGATTTGAATTCAGGAAGATGAGTCTTTCTGACTTTAAGCCCAATACTCTTATCTATTGCGCTGCCTGGCTGCCCTGGCTCAGAGTACTAGAGGATCATTGGTGACATACTCTAGCCACACTAGCAGTAATAAACATAGTTCACATTTGTATAGTTATCTGATTTATACAAAATGATTTCTTCACAACAACCTGTGAAGAAGGTATTAGAATTATCATTTTCCCTTCAGTGATGAGGCAGCTGAAGCTCTGTGCCCATGGTCACACAGCTGATAGGTGTCCCTACATTCTATTCTCTAAACTTTGAGCCTTTTGGGAAACTCTTGGGAGCTTATTGGGAAACTATCTAAGTGACCCAAAAGAATGTATTTTTTTTCAATGATTTGGAAACGTGTTTATTTATTTTTGTTGAGTCATTTTAGTCCTGACTCTCCTGACTTTGGGGTTTTCGTGGCAAAGACACTGGAATGTTTTGCCATTTTCTTCTCCAGTTCATTTTACAGATGAGAAAACTGAGGCAAAGAGGATTAAGCAAATTGTCCAGGGTCCCACAATTAAGTGTCTGAGGCTTGATTTGAACTCAGGTCTTCCTGACTCCAGGGCTAGCATTCTATCCACTGTACCACAATCTCTTTAATTCAAACTTTGCATATTTAAGTATGTGTGACCACTTGAGCCTGGATTTATCGCTATGTCAACTAAAAAAGGGACTTTGTTAAGCAAATGAACGATTTGTAAAATCACAGAGGATATGCATAAATTTTAAAACAATTGTTCTTTAAATACTTAATCCACCAATATAATAAATATGTTCTCTATTTACCAAAAAAAGGTCTCAAGCTTTCTTCACCACCAAATAGCTTATCTAGGCATTGTTAGTCCTGGCTTGTTACTGAAAATCCTTGGAAGAAAACTATGTTTCTTTTAAAAATTTTAAAAATACAGATTTTTATTAGTTTGTATTGACCTGTGCCCCCCCAATTATCCAATATCCTAAGGCTTGGCCAGATGTTTGTGATTCACTACTTAAAAAACAAAACAAACAAAAAATGAACTAATCATATAACTAGAGAAGTATGGAAGTGTTTTATGTAAAGGGCAAGTCCAGTTTTGAATGCTTATCATTTGTTACATTCCAAAGAAAGAAAATCATAGGATGGGAAGACTGTAAGAGAATTCAAGAACATTCATCTTTTGAAGAAACAAACCCAGAGAATTTGTGTTTTATTGACAGAATGTAAGCTCCTTGAAGGCAGGGACATGTTCATTTTTGGTTTTATATTCCCAGAGCTCAGTACAGTGCCTATCACTTAGAAGGTATGTAATAAATGCTATTTGATTGGCTAATTGATCTCCCAGACAGACATTAGTTAGTATGAGACCAGGGACTAGAATGCAAGTCTACCAAAGCGCTTTCTACCATCCTCACCTGTAAGTCATCTCTTCATCATATGAGTTCACTGAGGCTTTTTTTTTTTTTTTGCTAGGCAATGGGGTTAAGTGACTTGCCCAGGGACACACAGCCAGTAAGTGTTATGTGTCTGAGGCAGGATTTGAACTCAGGTCCTCCTGAATCCAGGGCCCGTCCTCTATTCACTGCACTGCCCCTACTGAGGCTTTTTAAGTACTATGGGTTCATATTTGTAGCTAAGAACTGCTATCTGACCTATAGTATAGCTATAGCTATTAAGACTACAGGAGAGAGTGCCAAATTTTTGGCCACTCTTTTGTCTGTATTTCTCCTGACATCATGGCTACATGTGTAGACATATTATATTCTATCTCCCCCCTCCAGACTGTGATTTCTTTGATGGTAGTCATTTTCAGTCATATCTGTGTCTTTATGGCCCCATTTGGGGTGCTCTTGGCAGAGGTACTAGAGTGGTTTGCCACTTCCTTTTCCAGCTCATTTTACAGATAAGGAAACTGGGGTAAACAGGGTTAAGTGCCCTGGGTCATATAGCCAGTAAGTGTCTGAAACCTGTGGATTTGAATTCAGGAAGATGAGTCTTCCTGAATCCAGGCCTGGCACTCTATCCATGGCACCACCTAGCTTTCCTTTGATGACAGATCTGCATTTTATTTTATCATTGTGCCCCTAAATCCTAGAATAATGTTTTATACATAGTATGCACTTTGAATCATAAGATCATAGACTTAGAAATAGAAAGGATCTCCAAGACCATCTAGTCTACCTTTTCATTTTATGGATGTAGAAACTAAGGCCCAGGGAGTTTAAATGACTTGCCTAAAGTCATTCAGGTAGTAAATATCAGAGACAGAATTTGAACCCAGGTTTTCCCCTAGTGTTATTGGCTTTTTCACTATACCACTTCATAAATATTTGTCAAATTGAATCAAATTCTTGACATTTGTCAACCATAGATTTCTTCCTTCAGACGTTCTAGTTTTGTAATCGGAAATTAATTATTTCAAAGATTCATTCCAGCACACTTCCCTTCCACTCACTATGACTTTATCAGAGTGGCAGCTGCTTTGGGTTTTGCTCCTAGGACCACCACTGACTCTGTAAGACCTTATTTAGTAATTTCTTGAACCTCCCTACTTTCCTTGTTTCCAAGGACAACTTCTAGGACTCTTCTGCAGAGTCAGCAATATCGTTTACCATGATTGTGTCCTAGTCTTAGGGGATTGAGGAAATTTAATTTCATTTATAAAATGCCTATTGGAATATAAAGAGAAAATAAAAAGAAAAGAAATATTTCCTGCCCTTAAGAAGCTTACAGTCTAATATATTAGTTCTCTCGGACCTTTCAGGCTACCTCAGGGGTGGGGAACCACATGTGGCCTTGAGGCCGCAGGTTCCCCACCTCTGGGATGCCTCATGGTGGGCCACATTCTATAAAAAGCAAAGATAAATGGGCCTAAAATCTCCCGGGCCAAATGGAATCACAATAAATGTCCTATTGTGGAAACACCAACTATTCTTTCCAAAGTTGTCCATTGCTGCAAACCCAATCTGATGGACAGTGATTAGCTTTTGTCCTCAGTCCAAATTTGAGTTCCTTTTGGCAGAAAATGGAACCATATTTTAATCATATGCGTTGAGAACCCTTGACTTATGTCCTCCTCTGATACTTCATTGCGGTGTGGAAGTGATGGTGAATTACATTGGAGGCTCTGGCAGCTCAAAGGCAGGAACTCCAAAGACAGAATGGCTTCAGGGATGGTCCTAACCATTGGCAGACCACATGACTGTCATCTGAGGACTGGGCTCACTAAATTCAGCAAGGCTCATTGCCAGAAGTCTGGCCACAAGGCCAACATTTCATTTGGCCATGGCCCCTCATGGAGTATTATTTCCTAAGACATGGAATAATAATAGTTAACATTTATGTAACACTTAACTATGCTCCAGGCACTGTGCTAAGCACTTTACAATTCTTAGCTCATTTGATTTGCACAAAACCTCAACTCTATATGGTAGGTGCCAGTATTATCCCTATTTTGCAGATAACTACAAACAAAAGAAACTGAGGCAAATAAAGGTTAAGTGACTTTCCAGTGTCTGAGGCTGGATTTGAACTCAAGCCTTCCTGACTCCAAGGTCAGCACTCTACTGTGCCGTATGTGTTGATGAAAGTAGTACTTACACTGAGGAAATTTGGACCTTTTGAACCACGTAAGTAAATACTGAGTATCTCTTTGTGCAGATAATGTAGGTTGGGAGATAACCAAATAAACAGAAGATATGATTCTTATCTCTGAGGAATTTACCATATGATTTGAGGAAATAACACATCTAGAGTGACTTAAGGAGAAGTCTAAAGAGTGTAATCTAGGGGCAGCTAGGTGGTACAGTGGATAGAGTTCTGGCCTTGGAGTCAGGAGGATCTGAGTTCAAATATGGCCTCAGACACTCGACACTTACTAGCTATGTGACCCTCAGCAAGTCAATTAACTTTGTTGCCTCACCAAAAAGAAAAAACAAACAACCAAACCTAATCTATAAGTATAAAGTTATGTACAGTATAGTGAGTCTCCATTTATTCAGGATTGTTATAGAATGGAATATTTCACACAAGTGAACATTTCAAAAAATTGAAGCTAGGCAAGAAAAGAGCAATAGAGCTGAGCCTTGAAGAAAGTGAAGGATCTTAAAGGATGGAATTGAAGAGAGAGGGCATACTGAGCATGAATAACAGCTTATACAACGGTATTGAATTCAGGGGAGCAGCAAATAGGCCAGTTCAGCTGGAATGGAGAGAATATAAAAGAGCTAGTGGGAAGTGAAGGCTGGCTCTAGTTTGGAGGTACTTAAATGACAATCTGAGACATTTGTATTTTATCCTATAGGCAATAAAGAACCACTAAAAATTTTTGCACAACAGAATAGCATGACCTTGATGCCCTTCCTCATCCATTACCTTATCAATGCTCTTCCTAAAAAAGCAGCAGCTATATGGGGCATCTAAGTGGTGCAGTGGATATAGCTCTGGGCCTGGCATCAGGAAAACTTGAGTTCAGATCTGTTCTCAGACACTTACTAGCTGTGTCACCTGGGCAAGTTGCTTAACTCTTTCTCATCTGTAAAATGAGCTAGTGAAGGAAATGGCAAACCACTCCAGTATCTCTGCCAAAAACCCCCCAAAAAAGGAGTCACAAAGAATTGGGCGCTACTGAAACAACTAAACAACAATAACTAAAAATATGGCACCCAGAACTGAATCATTGCTAATAATTTTCATTTTTTTCTCAAATCCTGTCCAAGTTCTTCACATAATGCTTAAGTAATGGGAGTTTCAACCCTTGGGGGGGGGGGAGGGAGCAGATCGGCAAAAGGAGTCTTGCTGTTCCCAAGTGCTCTAATCTCAGTGACCTAAGACTTCCTTCCCCCATGGGAAATTTCAGGCGGAGGTACACTAGCTAGCTCTTCATTGCCTTCCGTGTACAATAATAAGAATGAGGGATTCGGAGCCAGGGGCATTTGTGATCTGTCTGCTCATAGGCACCTCACTTCCTCTCTGAATCTCAGTTTCCTCAACTGTAAAATGAGGAGGTTGGCTTCTAAGCTCCCTCTCAGTTCTAAATCTGCCATCCTGGAATTATAAAGTTATGACTTTGGGCTATAGAGGACCCAAGAGATCCTTTGCTCTATCTAGCCTCTTTGTTAATGACCAATTTTACAGTGTTGCTGGGCCTGTTTGTAATATTCCCTCAGGGGACATGTGGGACTCTTTGGTTGGCTTGTGGTTTCCTGTGTGACCTTTCTCACTTTTTCTAGATTTCTAGATACTGGACCTCAGCTTTCAGTTTCCTGCCTCCAGAAATTATTTGGATTTTTCTTCTTTTTCTATGCATTGGCAGTGAATATTTCTGCTTCTAGCATTCAGCCTGAGAAAAGCACAGGTAAAAAACCAAATCAGATGAGTGGAAACTAGTTTGTCTGCATTTTTTTTTCTTCCTGTGTGGAAGGGGATTATTTTGTCTGAACATGACACTTCAATGGCTGCATGTGTGTGTGTGTGTGTGTATGTGAGACACTAACTGAAAAATGTAAAATATGGTCAATTCAATTCAACAACCAAATCCAAGGCAACATGCTAGGTCCTAATGAGAATCCAATGATGAACAAGCCACATTATATCTCCTGCCTTTACTTGTCTAGCAGATGGAGAAAAGATATGTACTCAGACAATCAATCAGCAAACATTTATCAAGTTCTTTCTATATGCCAGGTACCATGCTACGTAGTAGGGCTACAAAGAGGAAAGTATATTTCAAGGAAGTTGGATGCAGTAGAGTGTGGAAGCACAGGAGAGGTACAAATCAAGTGTCAGAGAGTTCATTGAGGGACGAATCCCTTCTGATTGAGGGAAATCAGGAGAAAGTGGTCAGAGCAGCTGATTATTTTCAATTTCATCAGATCAAACTGGCTTTGTAATTTTTCCTTCTTTGAAATTACAGAGCATTTTTTTTTTTTTTGGAGACTGGATTGGCTGACGGCCCATGGTTTTGACATGGTCTAGATACAGTAAATATATTGTGTTTTAGAAATCGGTGGTCATAGATTTTGAACTGGAATGGATCCCAACCCTTTCAGTTTACAGATGAGGAATTCGTTTAGCTTTTTCTTCTTTCCTAGAAGATGTTAAGTGACTTGCCAAGGTCACACAGTTAATAGAGAGATGAGAATTGAACCTAGAGGAAACTGACCAACAGAGGGGTGAAATTCAGTTCAGTTCAATTCAATAAACATTTATCTAAGTATCTACCAGGAGCCAGGCACCGAGAGCCAGCATTAAAATGCTGGGGATACAAAAAGAGGCAAAAGATAGTCCCTACCCTTAAGGAGCTTACAATCTGATGGGGGTGACAATGTGCAGACAAATGTATACAAAGCAAGCTATATTCGGGATAAATAGGAAATAATTAAGAGGGAAGGCACTGGAATTAAAAAGGGTTGGGGAAGGCTTTTTGTAAGACGTGAGATTTTAGTTGGCACTTAAAGGAAGCCATGGAGGTGAGTAGTTGGAATGGGGGAGGGAAAGCATTCCAGGCATGGGGAACAGCCAGAGAGAATGCCCGGAGCCAAGAAATGACTTGCTTAAAGTCACACAAAGAAGTAGTGGCAGAGATAGAATTCAAAGTTCTTTCCACTGCCAGTTGCTGCTTTTTCATGCAGTCGCGAGAATCAAAGGCTAACTGTGACCTCTCTGACTCCTTCTGACCGTAGAAAACTGCCAGTATCTCGGCATGTATTTTAAAAAATTCAGGCTAGAAGGAGAACCTGTTGTCCTGAACAGCCCTTTCCCGAAGCTCGGCAACAGGGTCCTCTTCACTCTCCACTCCGACCTGTCATGGCATAAAAATGATTCCGAGAAGACTGTTCTAGGAACCCACAAATCAGGCAGAACATGGATGAAAGATAATGCTCTTTGGATTTTGCCAGCGACACCAGAGGACACGGGAACTTACATTTGCACCTTTAGGTAAAGTGATGTTGGTGGGAGTTGGGAAGGGGAAATGGATGGGGGTGTGTGTGTGTGTGTGTGTGTGTGTGTGTGTGTGTGTGTGTTTCCCCATTTGCTACAGACTCTCTTCTTTCCCCCTATGCTGCCATGTGATGGAAAAATAACTCACTGTGACTTTTCTTATCTTTCCTGATCAGATTTTGGAGTGGGATATTTTCAAGATTGTTGAGGAAAAGAGACAGTGGTGAGCTAGGATCAATTGCTGCTTCTCACTCTACCATCTTGACTTTGCCTCCTGCTCTGTTATTTTAACAAATGACTCCCCTTATTTCAATGGGACTGGCATTGCTCTTCTTTCTAGTTCTTTTGAAAAACTTTCTTATAGAGAAGACCTGTCTTAGGTGGGATGTCAGGTCTTGAGAGTAGCGACTGTTTTATTTTTGTCTTTGTACCCACAAAGCCTACCACACAGTTGTTGTTCAGTCGTTTTCAGGAGTGGCTGCCTCTTTTACTGGAGTGCTTTGCATTTCCTTCTCCAGCTTATTTTACAGATGAGGAAACTGAGGCAAACAGGGTTAAGTGACTTGCCCAGGGTCACATAGCTAGTGCCTTCCTGACTTCAAGCCTGGTGCTCTCTCCACTGCCCTAGCACATAGTAGACATTTGAAAAATGCTTACTGATTGATTAGAAAGAATTATGAAATGAGTCCATCACGTTCACTTTTAGATACTTTTCTTCTTCCACATCTCGTCCAGCTCCAATTAGTTTTCCTTCCTGATGTGATAAAAGTGTTATGAAACCCTCCTGGGAGTTGCATTTTAAAAAACAACAAAGAAATGCTTAACATAATTCAGTTCAATTCATTAAACGTCATTATGCGGTAGACATTGGGCCACATATATGGTGTGGCTACAAAGATGAAATAAGCTACGATCTGTGCCTTCAAAGAGTTTGCAATCTACTAGGAGGATTAAGATGGTGTGATAAATATGACACAAATTAGAACAGGATGAATGCATAAGTGAGTTCATTTCTAACTGAGAAGATCATGTTGCCCCCAAAGATCTCCATATAACTTTAACTTATTAAAACTTACATGTAGAATAAACATTAAGAGAATAATGCTAATAAAAAAGTAATTTGGGAAGGAAGGCACTAGCATTTGGGGGAAGGGGATCCAGCACTATTCAATTTCAACTTATCCTTCAATATTTCAAGGATCAGTGACATATTTATTGTATTTCTTTCATAGATCCTTCCCTCTCTGGACCTTCATTAATAGTCTTCATGAGTTTCTCTGATTAATAAAAATTACTCAGTGGCCAACCCTCTGGTGATGTTTTTCCAAATTTAAGAATACTAGTCCTTAGCTGATGACAATGTCACCAAGCCCATACTATAGCTTTTTCAGCTGGATAGAAATTTTTAGAGTTGGTGCTCCATTGTCACAAGTGTAGGAGAAGATTTCAGTTTGTAATAGAACATTAATTTAACACAACCACACCTGTCTGATTCTCTTTTTGGATCTTAATAGAGAACACCTATTTTCTTTTGGCATGCCTTCTTGGTGAAGGTTATAATTCCAATGGGTAGCTAGGTGGTGCAATGGACAGTGTGTCAGACCTGGAGTCAGGAAGACCTGACTTCAAATGTGGCCTAAGACACTTACTGGCTGTGAGACCCTGGGGAAGTCACTTAACCCTGTTTGCCTCAGTTTCCTCATCTGTAAAATAAGCTGGAGAAGGAAATGGCAAACCCCTCCAGTATGTGCCAAGAAAACCTCAAAGGGGCATGAAGATTTGGATACAACTGAACAACAAAAATAATTGCAGTTGGCTATTGTGATTATATACAATATTTTAAGATTTGCAAAACACTTTAGATCCATTATCTCATTTGATCTCCACAACAATCCTGTGAGGTAGACACTAGGCTCATTATTTAACCTCATTTTACAGATGAGGAGATTGAGACAGAGAATAATGAGAGTTTTCTACATGGTTATATAGTTAAGATATTGGAGATGTGTTTCAAATCCCATTGTCAATTGATTCCAAGTTTAACCCTTTCTCCATTATCCTGAGGTATGTGAGTTAAAGATAATTTTTTATAACTTTCAACATAATTTCCTTTGAAATCTTACATATTTTATTTTATGTATTTGAAAACACTTTTTTTGAGAAAGGGTTCATAGGTTTCTTTAGAGTCTAGACTGCCAAAGGGGTCTATGGCACAAAAAAGGCTAAGAACCCCCACTATAGAGGATACTCTCAATGCAAGAGAATTTTCCCAAGCAGGTGATAACTGAATAAGAAAGGAACCTGAACCAAAAGTGAGATGTGTGTTAATGAGGCATTTTTGTCCACCCACCATTTGAAAATTTGTGTTTTAAGAAAATGCTTAGGTGGCACAGTGGGTAGAGCACCAGCCCTGGAGTCAGGAGGACCTGAGTTCAAATTCAACCTCAGACACTTGATACTTACTAGCTGTGTGACCCTGGGCATGTCACTTAACCCCATTGCGTAGCAAAAAAAAAAAAAAGAGAATGCTTAATACCAAGTGATAATTTTTGCTTTTTTAAGTTTTTTTTATAAAGATCTTGAAATAAACTAGGTCTTTATTTTTTTTAATAGATAGGAATTCAAACAGAAGTTACCTATTGAAGGTGTTGTATTTCTAGCAATACAACAGGAGGCTTGCTCTCTTGCTACTTAGGGTATTGGCAACTTTTTTTTTTTTAATGGGTGTGTGATCCACCAAGCCATTTGTTTCACAGAAATGAGTTTTCTTGCTGTGATTTTTCCATGCCCTTTCCCTGGAGTGCTGGGCTGGCTCCCAATTGTGGCGAGTTGGGATAGGGGAAGTTTCCAGGAAGTTGGGCTAGGATTTAGGATTGTGGGAACAAAAGACCCTTGACTCAACCTGGGCCCATCATGACAAATATTTAGGTATTTGGCTGTCTGAAAAGCCATCACTAATCTGACCAGGATGATTGGGCAACTTGGAGTTGGGGGAGAGAGAGATACAATTGTCTTAGCATGTATGTATCTATATTATATAGATAAATGCATGCATATATGCATATATCTATATTATACATATTTACATATCTACATACATATGCATATATATACATCTATCTGTATGATATAGATCTACATAGCTATATACACATTTCTATATAACAAATATATTCACACAGATATATATATCTATAGAACATAAATATATGTGACTATATCATATATAGACAACATATATACACACATCTATACAATGTAGACATATAGACACATATCTATAATATAGGCACATATACATGTCTATATTCAATAGATCTACACATTTACATATTATATAGATAAAGGAATATATACACATGTATTTATGTTATACATATATGCAAATGTTTACATGACAGATATATACATATATACACCTATAGCTGTATAATATAGCTCTACATATCTACATACACATACATCTATATAACATAGATATATACACACAGACACATATATCTATATAACAAATCACATACTATAGATCTAGATATCTACATACACATACATCTATATAACATAGATATATACACACATAGACACATATATCTATATAACAAATCACATACTATAGATCTAGATATCTATATACACATTTATCTATATAACATAAATATACACACACAGACATGTATCTATGACATAGATATATGTGGATATATTGCATACATGTATACATGTATGTCTATATAATATAGACATATCCATGCATCTATATTAAATAGATCTACACATCTCTGTGTATGTGCATGCACACACACATGATATGTTTATAGATCAAAAGGTGGGGCAGACTTTCAGGACCATCTGGTTTAGTTCCACTACCTCTTTTTGACAGGAGAATAGGAACCACAGTGACTTGCCCGGAGTCACAGAGACAATAAATAACAGTCTGTATATTCGTATATATGTTTTCTGTCTTCAATTCAATCTGATTCATTTAAATTCAATTAAACCCTTACTGTTCAGACATTGAACTAGACTTTGAGGATAAAAAGACAAATATGAGCTAGTTCCTGACTTCAAGGAGCTTACATTCTAGTTGGGCAGAGAGTGAACAACATGTCTACAAAATCCATGTGTGGCAAATGCAAAATAATTGCAGGGAAAGATTAGATTTTTCTACTTGGCTTCTGGGGGCAGAACTAGAAGTAATGGACGAAAGGTATATGAAGGTAAGTTTTGACTTGACATAAAGGAAAGCTTTCTAACAGTGAGAACTGTGTAAGCATTGAATGGGTTGCATTGCAATGTAGTGGCTTTTCCCCTTCCTAGAGTTCTTTGAACAAAAGCTGAGAGGCTACTCGTTTAGGATGCTGTAGAAGGAGTACCTGGTCTAGATGACTTTTGAGGTTTCTTCTTATTCTAAATCTTATGATACTATGGACTTCTTATCAGAAGACAAGCAGAATGTTTCAAAGGTATCTCCTTTGGCATGTGAAAAGGTTACTTGTGATATTAAATTATCTATTATAATTATTATTTTTAAAATGAAAATGAATTATAAATGATAAAGCCTATGCAAATGTATTCCACATTAAACTTAATGTATTGATAATAATATTCCTTCAATATTATCATGACATGTAATTTAACATATAATCTTATGTTCCTATAAGTTTTTATAATTTAGAAAGCACCTCCCTATGCGTTATTTAATTGGATCAGCTTGATAATCCTATGAATGAGATTGGCCAATTATTATGGCTTCTTCATGGATGCGGAAACTGAGGCTGAGAGAAACACTGTAATTAGGAAGGTTTCTTGTAATTAGGAAATAATAGAACCTGGAATTGAATTCAGGTCTTCTGATCCAGTGCTTGTTTCACTCTACTGTTCTACCTCTTGGACATTCCTTCTACATGTATATGATATAACAAAATGCTATCTGTCATCTCTTTACAGGAATGAATCTTATTGCGCCACAATGTCTGTTGAGTTAAAGGTCTTTAAGAAGTCAGAAGCATCTTTGCAAAACCTTTCCTATCAACAAGTTCTAATCACTTCAAGTGCTGGATATCTAGTGTGCCCTGACATAGATGATTTTATCCAAGACAAAAATAACATGGAAATAAAATGGTATAAGGTATACACCCTTAAAATTCATATTCCATCTATTAGGTAGAAATATGGTTAGGTTGGAATATGTCAATCCATTAGGTTTCTAGCCACAGGATAATGCTTCCTATCCTTTTACATTAACCTTTATATATCTAGTCCTTTTAAAAATTACATTTAAACAGCCCAGAAATACTAAGTAAGTTTCCTTATTTACGGAGGATGGGTAAGAGCTAGGAGGAAAGTGGGTAAAGGTATGGAGGTGAAGGTTCAGCATTTCATAATAAAGCACTGTGATTGATTGGATTATAATTTAATCTGCCTTTAAATTAGGAAAAATGGGGGCAGCTGGGGGCA
>NW_020954583.1:18437398-18441269 GCF_900497805.2 Vombatus ursinus
GTGGTGCAGTGGATAGAGCTCCAGCCTTGGAGTCAGGAGGACCTGAGTTCAAATGCGGCTTCAGATACTTGATACTTACTAGCTGTGTGATCCTGGGCAAGTCAGTTAACCCCGATTATCTCGCAAAAAAAAAAATTAGGAAAAATGTGTTTACATGGTATTTTTTTAAAGCATATACATCCACAACGTGAGAAAGGTTTTTTTTTTTTTATTCTTTGGTTACTGAAATATTTGTGGTGATTATTAAATTTACACTAAAAAAGTTTAAAAAAATATGATACCAAACAATTAGCCTTAGAAATGAATAAATACTTGGTCAGTTAACTATGCCAAGTGTTGGCAATACAGACACAAACACAGAAAGAGACAGCCTTTGCCCTCAGGGAGCTTACATTTTAATGATGGAAGAGGTCATGTAAAATGAAGCTTAAAAGTGGGAATGGAATGAAGGTATCCAATGCAGGGCCATTGTAGAGAAAGTCTGGAGAGAAGTGAAGACATAATTAACTTGGGTATCCTCCTTAAAATGGAGGTTCGGGAGGAACCAGTTAATCAGAAAGAAAGACCCTATGGGCTGGGGTGGGAGGAGACTTTCAATATGGAAAGTCCAGGGATACAGGACCTTCCAGGTAAAGAGGTTTCATGGCATTCTAGAGAAAGTCTGGAGAGTCAGGAGTTAGGCCTAGAGAGGAATGAAAATGGATGATATTTAAGCAATCACTTTAAAACCAAAAAATTTAAGAAATTTCTGTTTACAAAGGAGATTTATGATGCAAGTCCAGAAATAATGCAAATTGAATATGCTGGATTAGATCAGCATCAAGAAAGAGATGATGCTCTAGTGACCCAGCAGAATGAAACAACTGTAAGACTTATTTCAGTTCTTCTATCTAGGGTCTCATTAACTATCCCTGAAGTCCTGGGAGATTTTTTGCTTTTACCATCTTGACCTTCTACTTATACATATGTAAAACATATTTT
Organism: Vombatus ursinus; assembly: GCF_900497805.2. Taxonomy (NCBI): domain Eukaryota; kingdom Metazoa; phylum Chordata; class Mammalia; order Diprotodontia; family Vombatidae; genus Vombatus; species Vombatus ursinus. The sequence goes on from NW_020954583.1 coordinate 18,438,380, forward strand.
CAAACACTATCTCCATGAGCCTTTTGACTGGCAGATATTTGTCAAATGCCTGTGTAATATGACTGTGATATATCCTCATTTTAGCATTCCTCATTGGAAAATCTGTGAATTGTCTAAACCATATTTGTCCATGTTAAGATTTCTATTAGGCAGCTAGGTGGCATAGTGGATAGTGTATGCAAGGCTTGGAGTCAGGAAGACTACTCTTCCTGAGTTCAAATCTGGCCAGGGACACTTATTTGGTGTGTGAAGCAGGGCAAGTCACTTACCTCTGTTTGCCAAAGTTTCTTCATCTGTAAAATGAGCTAGAGAAGGAAACGGCAAACCACTCCAGTATCTTTGACAAGAAAGATCCAAATGGGGTCATGAAGAGTTGGACACGACTGAAAAAAATTGAACAACAACAAGATTTCTGTCAGCCTCAATTTAAAAACAAAACAAAACACAAACAATATCCAGAACAGTTAATAAATATTTATTGGAAAGGGAACCTCAAAATAGTTCCTGTTTTAGGAAGAACTACTTGGTCATCATTGTTAAGCTAGTTGATCACAGGCAACTGTTGAGTGTGTAAAATAACAATGACCTTGGAGTTAGAAGGTCTTGGTTCAAGGCTCACTCTGCTTGTGGTACTACTTACTAGCTGTGTGATCTTGATTTGTAGCTGTACCACTTAGTTCACAAGGCTGGTATGAAGATCAAGTGAAATAATAATATCTGTAAAGTGCTAAGTACATGTCAATAATTGTCATATGGACTTCTCAGTTGTTGATTGAGTTTGAACAAGAAGGATGGTTATAGACTTTCTGTCATGGTCCATCTGTTATGCAGAGAATCGGGGCAATTCTTTTACACATAAGAAGAAGCAACTTTGTTTCTAGCTACCATTTTCTTGCTCTACCTGGACTGGAATATTTTTATATTTGTGATTTTCTTTCCATTCACTACTCTGGTTCTATACACCTACAGTGCAGTAGTCTTTACAAGATCTTCTCCAAAGGGTCCATCTTAGCATTTGAAATAACAGCAACCATAATAGCAATAATTTATTTATTTTTAAATTAAATTACATTCATTTATTTTTGTTACATTTTAAGTTCCAAACTGTCTCCCTCCCTCCCTTGCCATCCTGCACAAGAGAAGCCCATCGTTAAACACAGATATGTATGTATACACACATATACATATATCTACACACACATACACACATATATACATATGCATAGTAAAACTATTCTCTCTGTCTCCCTTTTTTTCTCTCTCTTGTAAAACCATACTGTACATTACTTCTATTTATTAGTTCTTTCTCAGGAGGTGGATAGCATCTTTCCTCATAAATCCTTTGTAGTTGATTTGACTATTAATAACACTCAGAATACCTTAGTTGTTCACAGTTATTCTTTGAACATTATTGCTGTTACAGTATATAACACTCTCTTGGTTTTGCTCATTTCACTCTTCATTATTTCATCCAAGTCTTCCCATGTTTTTCTAAATTCAACCAGCTCATCATTTCTTCCAGCAGAGTAGTATTCCATCACATAATAGCAATAATTTAAATGCAATTATAAAAGCCACAAATGTACTAAGTTCTGGGAATACAAAGAAAAGGAAAAGCAGAGTATGTGCCACTAAGGAGTTTGCATTCTATGAACTCCAAGTACACAGAGTACTAGATTTGGAGTCAGAAATACCTGCATTCTAATCCTGCCTCAGTTGTATTTGTATTTTTTAAATATTGGTATATCTTAAAGATAAAGGGACTATTCGTATTATCTTTCAGTCAGCAAGCATTTTTCAAGTGCTTACTATATGCCAGGTACTCTACTGAATGCTGGAGATAGAAAGAAAAGGAAAAGCAGGGTACCTGCCCTCAAGGAGTTTACATTCTAATGAGCAGCTAGGTGGTACAGTACATATAGTGTTAGACTTGGAGTCAGGAAGCCCTGAGTTCTAATCCTGCCTCAGAAACCTGCTAGCCCTATGACCCTGGGCAAGTCATTTAACCTGTCTCAGCCTTAGTTTCCCCATCTGTCAAATGGAAATAACAATTGAACCTATCTCCTAGAGTTATTGTAAGGAATAATTGAGACAGAATATGTAAAGTGCTTTGCAAACTTTAAAATGCTGCTATATAAGTGCTACTATAGTCTAATGGGGGGGAGACAATATACAAAATATGTTTAGTGTAAATGGAATATTATTGTTATTCTTCAGTTTTTGAAGAGGACTAATGACATCACAGGATGATGTCTTGACTTGCCCGACAATTGGATTAAAGTGAGGCAGCGCTGCAGAAAGTCATCAGTTTTATTCCTTCCAGAGTCATTGAAGTCCAGTGGCAAGACAAAAGTCAGGATGATTGATAATATTCTTAGAGGACAATAACCTCATATTAGCTGTGGGGTTTTGTTTTACATCTCTAAAAATATCCACATTCTGCTGAAATCACTCCATGATTATACAACAGAAAGTACATTTAGCATATGATAGGAGGAAATATTTTGCTATTGTCCAAAGTACCTAGTGCCTGGTTCACGGTGCTTGATATACTTATAAGGTATAAGGGTGAAGAGAAGCAATGAGTTGCTAATGATGATTCTGTTTACACACGTCAAAGTATATAGGGTAATGTTTAAAAACATTTCTCGAAGGATGCAGTTCTTTTGGACCAAAGCAACAAGATGTTTTCAATTTTGAAAGGATCCGTTTCTTGCCATATAAACAATGTGTCATTGGACAGCTCTGGTTACTACACCTGTGAACTGCCTTTTGTCTATGAAGGTGTGACGTATAACATCACCAGGCACATTAATCCACGCATCATTAGTAAGTATGGACAGTATTTGATCTTTAGGTTTTTTTTGTTTTTGTTTGTTTTTGTTTTTTG
>NW_020954583.1:18441377-18441589 GCF_900497805.2 Vombatus ursinus
TATAGTGTCACTGGAAAGAAATGTTTGAAAAGTAGACCACATTGTACTAATGCAAAGAGATAATAACATGAATAGAAGGAGCTAGTATATGCCTGACTTGATACTAACTTCACTGAGGGGGAAGTGTTAATACAGGTTATGGAAATAGTTTTCCATATAAGGCATGAGTCAACATCAAGAACTATATATAGTACAGCTTTGGCCACTTCTAG
>NW_020954584.1:0-1303 GCF_900497805.2 Vombatus ursinus
TTGATAATGGAATTGGGCACGTGGCCCAAGAAAGGATGCTTGAATTAGTAAGAAACAGATTTTACTGCCCAAAAGGCCAAGAATATCATTTAGATGTGGAATACTGTGTTTGTTCTTTGCAAAGAAAAGTATTACTGACTCATGTTGATTATCTAAACAATATAAGTATTAGCATACTTTTCAGACTTGTCTGTGTTGTTTTCTTATTTCTGGAATGAGACAGAAAGAGGAAAAGCCATATATCAGGGGTAATGGATCTCATTACTCATTACTCATTACTCAGATATGCTCAGAATATCCAACAAGGAGCCTAAAAGTCTCTACATTTGCCAGATTATTAAGGGTATGGTATTTCTCAGTCTTTGGACTTCTTTTAAGAATCAGTTCAGAACAAAGTACACACTTTCAAAGCACAATGTTGAAAGAGCTATTGGCTCTGGCACCTGTTATCTAGAAGGTAATCCATAGTTAGAAAGCTTGCAACAAACTCTGTGAAATATATTAGGGACGCTGAAACCAGGAGAAGCATCTCACTGCAGCCAGCGGGCTACTTTTCTGATCTATATGTAGAATTCCCCTGGGAATGATGTCAATGGTTTTACACCCTGCCTACCTCTGGTTGAACTAAAACCACAACTGTCTTTTGGCCTGTATTTTTGGGTGTCCTGAGGGAGTAGAGACTCCACTCATGACCAGCCTGTCTGTTAACTGAGAGAAATTAAAAGAGAATTACCAACAAGCTATATCACTAGCCAAGAGGACTGCTCAAAGAAATAAATGTTCGTATGATGTTTGTGTTCATTGTCAGATCCTTCAATAAAATGAGATAGTTCTATTAAGAAATCTTAGCATTTATGAGATATGCAAGATGGGAAACAGACAGAAAGCTAGACCATGCATAGTAGAAGAGAGGTTAGGCAATTTGCCTGTTTACCAAGTAGCACGTAAGAGTCATCAGGGCCTAATGAAAACAATTCATCACAATATTTACAATTGGTAAATTAATTGGCTTCCCAGATCAGGTTATTGTACAATTCTAGAGAAAGGTCTCCCCTGCAGTCCTCCTTATAGAAATGGAAATATAGGTCAAAGTAAAGCATAAAAACAGTTCAAAAAATGTTTGTCCAGAAAAATTGGTTTTTAAGATACAACCTGAGAAACTTAGCTGCCGCATATAATACCTTCAACAGAAGCAGAATTATTCCCTAATATTAAAAAATAATTTTATGACTGTCTGCATGGTCTCTCTCTCTTTCTCTCTTTAGCTACCTTTATATACACATATATAGTCATAAAATAGAGT
>NW_020954584.1:1336-1499 GCF_900497805.2 Vombatus ursinus
TATATATAGAAATCCATATATAGTATGCATCTAGATATATCTGTCCTTACATATCTCATATCGTTACAATAGCTAGATAGGAAAAGAAGGAAAGAGAACTCATGATATACTATACAAATGAATAACAATTGCTTTTCAAAAATAAAATAATGATCAAAACTGC
>NW_020954584.1:1550-1725 GCF_900497805.2 Vombatus ursinus
ATATAAATAAACATATATATATGTTGTGTGTATGTATTTACATAGATGAACACAAAATACATATACACATACNATATAAATAAACATATATATATGTTGTGTGTATGTATTTACATAGATGAACACAAAATACAAATACATATACATACAATATATATACATATACAATACATAT
>NW_020954584.1:1788-2493 GCF_900497805.2 Vombatus ursinus
GTGTATATTTGTGTGTATATATGTACAAAAACATACATATACATAAATACACATTTTTTATGGAATTTGGAATTCTAATTGAACATTTGAAAGTATGTTCTCCATTACATTGCATTTTCAAAATTAAGTGAGATTGTTTTAGGTTCATTTTGTTTGATTTTTTAAAAAAAAAGTTGTCATATGAAAATTAAGCCATGTAAATAAAAATAGAATCTTCATGTTTACTATCAGGACACAATTCTGCAAAATTTTGGAGGAGTTCTTCTTGTAGAAATGGTGCCCATATCATTCCTCAAAAGCAATAACTACATTTGGCTAATATGCTATTAAAAGCAGAGGAAGTAAGGCTTTTCTCATGACGCTAAAATTTTAAGGATGTTAACAGACCTTAACATTTAAGTGAAGTAAAGTTACACAATGTCATCACCCTCATATTCTATTCCACAGACCTTGAAGTCCATTGACAAGACTAAGTATGGAAGATAAATGTTTGGATTGGGATTTTTTTTTTTAGAAATTTGCCTTAAACAAACACACACACACACACACACACACACACATAAACACACAAACAATGGATGATCCAGTGAAGGAATAGTAGAACCAAGTTAATTTCCTGTGACTGGGCTCATAATTGAGTGTTTTCTTTTTTTTCTTTTACTTTTAAGATGTTAGTGGCAGCAGTATATAGTAGAAAAATTAGGC
>NW_020954584.1:2632-4638 GCF_900497805.2 Vombatus ursinus
ATTTTTCACCCCCAAAGGTCAGTTTTCTGCCCATGACTTTCTAGAAACTTGATGAAGAGCAAAATGCTCTCTACACTCATTAAAGTGACAGTTAGAATTTAAAAATCAGCAGTAAGTTAGAAAGAGATTCATTCCTCTATCTGGTGGAGAATGGAGAGATTTGTCCTCTTGTTAAATCATAAGGAAAGAGAAGAAAGGTAAAGAAAAAATGAGCTCAGAAGACACAAGTGGAAAAGGGGCAATGCCTTGTATTCAAGTGAGTTTGCAACTTATTCATTTCCTTTCTTCTTGCTTGTGGCTCAGTGATAATATCTTCTTCATCCCATGTTCTACCATACCTGGGGATTAGTGCAAATGACTCTAGTATTTCCAATGGAAGTGCCAATTTTAATCAAGCAGGTCCTGCTCTACTAACGTTAGACACATTCTCCCTTCCTGCTGTCAATATGACCCATTGGGACCCACTCATTGATGAGACATATTGCTCTGAATTTAACTCACACTTTTTTCAACTTTCCATTGTTGAATATGCAGTATGATTGCTGCTTTTATTCACAAAGCTTCCTATATCAGAGACATGAAATCCTGGTAGAGCTTCAATAACCTGGCCCAGCAAAGACAGAAGTAATTCAAGGAAGAATATGGATGCTTATATGCCCCAGAAACCCAACAGATGGGCAGGTGATAGAGTACATAGAGCACTTTACTTTAAGTCAAGAGACCTGAGTTCAAATATTAATTCAGGTTAGCTTTACCATGGATTTCATGAAGCCATTGCTTGAACCTGACAGATACACATCTTTTTTTTTATTTCCTATTCCCGATTCCAGTTTCCCTCTCCTGTTTCCCCATAGGCTGGGTACTATAGAGGCTACAGCTTATCTGAAGTGCCTAATTTCCCCCCATGGATCTCCACCCCTAATCACCCACTCCCCACAACTTGGGGAACTCATCACTTTTGCTTTTATTTGGGAACACCCTTTTTGATGTTGATTTACACCTAACCTCAGAACTGGTTTTCTGCTGGTTATTCTATTCACTCATCAATAGTGTTTTCTTATTCTAATTCATGGCTTCCTTTGTTCAACTTCCCCCCAACCCCTAGATTACATTTTTGTAGGAATGAAAACTAGCTATTCCCGGCATTCCCTCCCAGTTTAAACTGAATCCAACGTTGTCACATAGGTGTCCACCCCCTAACTGAGTGACATGCAGAAGCAACACCCTTCACCACATTCTCCACAATTCAGTCATCTACTATCTCCAGATCCTGGACCACGTCCCTTAAACTCTGTCATCTTTTTCTCTCTACACTGCAGATAGACCTGTACAGAGCACAAATTCCTCTCATTCAGTCTAAGCTGCAATTGATCCCCATTTAGCCACTACATGCTGCTGCCTGCTAACCTGTCTGAATTCTTTTTTTTTTTTTTTAGGCAGTTGGGGTTAAGTGACTTGCCCAGGGTCACACAGCTAGTAAGTGTTAAGTGTTTGGTCTGAGGTCAGATTTGAACTCAGGTCCTCCTAACTTCAGGGCCAGTGCTCTATCCACTGCACCATTTAGCTTCCCCCTTGTCTGCATCCTTAAAAAATAACAATAAATGAAATAAAAATCATAGACTTACACAAAGGAATACATATAATTCTATTCCCCCAATGTATCATCCAGTTTTTTTAAACAAACTCCTAAAAAATATGAACATGGGTTTGTAACTAAATATAACAAAAGCGTTAATTTCATATGATTGTTGTGACTGTCATTATTATTCTCTAAAAAAGCATTGCAAAAATAAAACACTGAATAAATATTATTAGGAATAACACATTCAATTATTCCTTCTGTAGAAAAAGTCACCAGGAGTCCTAGATTACAAGAGGTGGGGCCCTCACATATCATTTCTCAGAAATCATTGTTTCCTTTGGTCCTGTAACCTAGAAAAGCCTTCATTCTCTCCTTTCCTGGAATCAGCCCAAGAGAGAAAAAAAAATTTTCTCCCAGATGTCAA
>NW_020954584.1:4787-6323 GCF_900497805.2 Vombatus ursinus
CTTACTCCCACACCCAACTCTAGCCACTGCTTTGGCAGCACAGATCAGACTGGTGAGTGACCTTATGCCTTGAACACAAAGATAAAGAATCCTAGAAACCTCTTCCAGGAGAATGGGATTACTGCTCTGAGTGCTTGTGAAATAGAAGGGACCTTGTAGAAGAAGCCTCAGTAGGTATTATCCATTCCTTAAAATGCAGTAAGGACATATTGATATTTACTTGTCTAGTGTCTCTGCCTCTGTCCCCTCCCTACTATGATCCCCAACCAGGCTGAGGAGCATGTGTAGGTACATTACTCAGCAGGGTTGTGATTCAGATTTTGGGAGATTCAGAACTGTAACAGTCCCAGGAGAAAACTGGGCCCTGATTATTCCCTTTCTGAGTAGATCAGGGAAAGGCCTTGTAACTTTTCAGTCTGAGCTCAACCCAAAGAGGAGGAGAAGGCTCTGATCTCTGATTCAGGTATTCAATGTCTTAAAAAAAAAGTCATTATGGGCTCTCCAATAACCTCACCTGCAAGCTCAGAGTCCTGGCTCCTTTGTTGCATTGGCAGAGCACTATGGGATTCAACTAGATTCCTTTGGTTGGAAAAGCGAAAAGGAGAGAGGCTACTCTAGAATAGTATCAGGTTCTCTTCTACTGCATTTGAAAGTAAAGTTGGAATAGGGTTTGGAAGTTTGCCCTGCCATTTCCTCCATACCCAGAGCACAGGTAGCTGAGTTAAAAACATTGAGGATAGCATGCTTTCCTAGTTCTCTTTATTAGATGGCTATTCCATGTAATTTACATGCAGCAAACTTCAGTGTTTAAAGGGCTGTAGGCAACTGTGAGAAAAATAGCCAGATAACTTATGAGAACAACAACAAAAGGAATCTCAGGAAAACATGTGACAGAAATGGGGCACATCCTGCTTAAGAAAATCCCATTTTGTTCACAGTGATACCCTGGTATAAAGGAAGATTTGAAAACTGGCCCTCCTTATATGTAGATGCGATAGTCACTCATCTTTCCATTTACTACTAACTATTTTTACTTAAGGATTCTCATCTCAGCTTCTAAGGCAATGAGAGGACCATGAGTCCTAAAATAAATCAAACTCATAAGCGGAGGAAGAAGGCATATTAAATTGGGAAAAAAAAAGTCTTGAGAGCATGGGTCACTCATACATCTGAGGACAAGAGAACTTACAGAAAAATCTTTTTTTTTTCTATTTTCAGGAGGAAAAATGGAGGGGCAAGTGGGTTAGAGATTTTCATATGGGGAAGGAGGGCTGGTCCCAAAGCCCCAGCTGAACTTGGCAATCTAAGCAAGAAAACTCACTTCCTTCTGGTTGTTTTCCCCTTCCTGATCTAACTCACCATGAATCTTAATGAAAGAGATTAGGACATTCCAAGTTTCTTGGGGAGATGTGGGTAGGTCAAGCTAAAGTTGCCTAGTGTGGGCCTTGACCCACCTCACTGAAAGCAAGTAGCTCAAGAACAAGAATGCAATGACATTGCCAAGATTTTTTAGAGGGAGGAGCTTTCTTACAGCCA
>NW_020954584.1:6357-9181 GCF_900497805.2 Vombatus ursinus
CTATGGCCTTTTGATGGAGAAGAGAATATTATATTTCATAATAACTATATTCCTGTCAGGATATATTTTGATATTTTCTTATTGGTAAGTATAGCACCTTTGTACTTAATAAAGTGGCCATGTGTCCTGCCCTTATTAAACATTATTAATTTGAAATTAAATGTAATTCATTTCTTAAGTGATTTCTCCTTATTGTCATCATTAATTATACTAATCATTGTAACAATTGGTAACAATAACAATTACAATAACAGCACTAACAATTTACTAACTGAATAAAGCTCCCTTCCCAAAAGTTTTGTTCAATTTTTTCCCTCTCTCCTTTACTCTGTCTTTCTCCTCTTCTCTCACTGTACAATGTAAAGCAATAAATAGAATACTGGATCTATAGTCAGAAGACTTCAATGCTAATTTAGTCTCATATACTAAATAACTCTGTGACCCTTGAAAAATCCTGGAAACGCAGCTCCCTCAATTCCCCAAAGGCAAAATGGGAATACAAATACACACATATGTATGTATGTATGTGTGTATTTGTATACAAATGTGTATACAATTTTTACAATTACAAATTTGTATACAAACACACACTCATATGTATGTATTTGCGTTCCCCATATATATACATACACATGCACCCACACATATATGCTTACAAACATATATAAATATATATATGCATGTATGTATATATACATATTTATGTGTGTGCATGTATATATAAATATATATTTGAGAGAAACTGTACACACACATCGAGTTGTGCGTATGTTTATATATCTGTGTGTATACTTGTTTTATAAGAACTTCATTGCAAGTTTCAGTGACTTTCTTTTTATCCACTACAGGAATATATTGTTAAATGCATGCTTCTGCTATAGTTCACATTGTAATTACTTCATTTGAGATACTTCAAGTTTAATTTCTTCTGCCTGGTTATCATCTTCCCAAATCATTTATCTTGTTCAAATACTTTATAACAAACTTAGTCCACATATTAAAGATGATTTCTTCTCACCTTTACCTTGGACATTAGATTCCATTAAACCAAAAGATATTTCTCTTGTCAAATGTACATGGCAGCTACATTTTCATTTAGTCAAAATTTGCAGCAGTTTTAAAAAAATATGTTTTCTGAATTTACTTTAATATTGGAATTATTGAATTGGATTGGATGTAATTTCATCAAAATTGAGGTCATTCTTATTATTTTAAGGAAATCACAATGACATCAATTTTTTTTTTGCCCAATTTGCCTTTCTTGTTACTGGTTCCTGGAAATTCACTCATTTCCACGTACATTTACATTCATCATATATATGTCTATTGGCACAGTATATCATTTTGATTCTCTGCTGGTCGTGATTTTGCATTAAACTCTTATAATATCTGTTCCCTTGGCCTTTTATCTTTACTTAATCTTTTGACTTTTGTCTCTAGCTCCGTATTACAACTTCTGTTCTCTGGGCTTTCAGTCTGAGATCTGCATCTGAAAGCTGATGGAGATTGGTGTAATTCTATGTAAACTACACTGTTTCTCACCTCAAGTTATAGATCAAGGTCTTTCACAATTATTCTAGTCTAAAAAATCGGCTTCTTTTGGCAGTCTTACTGCCCTTGGTAGTAGTAATCTTTCCAGTCAATGTTGTCACAAAATGCAAAGTAGGTAATGTCTTCTTTGCACTCAACTATAGTCTTAAGAAAGGATTCATGCAATTGTAACACAATGCTAGTGACAATCATTCCACTCAGGAGTTTTTATCCTGCTTTTACTATGTGAATCAGTTCTTGATGTTCTTCAAGATTATGACCATGTACTAAAACTTATCCATTGTGGAATTCCACTAAACTTTTCACTTTTCTTACTCATAAAACCAGCAAATTTCAAATACAATAGTGTCAGTCATTATTTCTCTTTTTTAATGCAAAATTCTTCTTTTTTTAATAGCATTTTTATACTCCTGATACACATAAAAATAGCAGATCTGTGTCATATTCCAGTTCCAAATATATACTTTCAGCTTTCATTTTTTTTCCAAACAGTGATAATAACAAATGTATTGATAAAACCTGTAATGCTAAACCAGTAATTAGATACACAGCATACAGAATAATTATGAATGGAAATAACATGTAGCTAAAATATAAAAAGAGATATTTGAATGTTATTAACCTTCAATAGTAGTGTTATGTAGTTTGTGACTGTGATTTTTTGATAATATATTGATAATATTCCTAAGGGAAAGAGAAAAATAAAATAAAAACCTAGGTTTAATTCCCTATGTATAGCAGGGAACTGGCAGTGATCCCAATTTTGGGTAAGTCTCAAGTATTGGTTATGTACTGATGAAATATGGCATAAATAGATAAATATCAATAAACTTATAGTCAAGTGAAACATGAAAAAGACAGATGGGAAATAAAATATCTGACCTAGGCAATAACAGAAGAGTACTGGCGTGGGGGTGACAATACATTATTTTTAATAAGCCCCAACTACTTAATGTTTTAATATATCCAGGAGACAGGAGTCTATGAGGCAGACAACAACAGCCCTCTAAATATTGTTCCTATAACATCTCCTTACATGTCAGTGCTTATGTTCCACTGCATTGGAAGATTCTTGGATTATGAGAGTGTGTCCAGACTATTATACTCCTTTTGGAATACTCAAAGGCTCTTACTGTAATAATTCTGAGTAACAGCTCAGCATCAGGGACAGCTACATTAGTGGCAATAATTTATCCATAGAAAGATTCTCCCTAGAGACTTTATACTAATGGCATTAGAATCCTTGAAGTCAAAGGATGTATGAGCTTGGCAA
>NW_020954584.1:9231-9339 GCF_900497805.2 Vombatus ursinus
AAGCCTACAACTAAAACTGATTGTCTTCTCTGTGTATCCCAAGTGCCCTGAGGAAATGCCACGAACACTTAATTTAGCAACTGCAGAATCTACAAAGAATGACTGCTC
>NW_020954584.1:9500-10736 GCF_900497805.2 Vombatus ursinus
TACTTATCTATAAAAGAATCTTGCCTGCCATATTCCCTATAAGTAGTCAGTCAATCTTTAAGTGCAGGTCTCTGCCAAAGACCAACACATCACACTTCAGGATAGCCTAGTGCATTGTTTGAAAACTCTCAGGACTTTGGTCAGTTTAGAGTCTTCCAATATGTTTCTTTTTTGTTTGAAATATTCCTCTATTTTTAACTTTAGGTTCAAAACAGAAAAAATCCATATATCAGTTATTCATATTGTCTACATCTTTGTATTTCTATATATTCATGTTTTCTAAGATTTTTCCAAAATCTCTCCTTCTCTACAACCTAATTAAACGTGGAATATTTATAATTTTATTTTCTCATCATAATTTTCATTCTCAAAAAAAATGTACAGACTTTTTCTATTAGTGACCTTTATTCATTTTTCCTGTGTAACTTCCCTGAAGCCTTTTCTTCCTAACTCAAAACATTTCATTTTTCTTGAACCGTACATCCTAAATTATTTTTTTTCTGTAAACCATTCATGGCCTTTGTCATCAGTGTCTAGATAATATTTCAAATATTAATGTCATCCTGAAAATTAGGCAAATATTCACAAAGACACCAAAGACAAAACAATATAATAAATGAATAGCCTCTGTCTATAAGTGTAAACATTTTATAATGCCAAAGTTTGAATATGTGCATTCTTAATCTCAAAAAAAGGTATGAAAAAAGCATTTCCTAAAACTGTATATTTATAAAACACACAGGGATTACTGAAGCTTGTCTGAGTGGTGAGCAGAGTTTGGAATCTCATTTCACATTGCTTGTTCTATGACAGAATCTTCTCTTTTTATTCCCAAGTAACTTCAGATCTGACCACCATTTTTCTATACAAGGCAATAAGGAATGCTTTGTTATGATGGTGTCCTGTGTACTTTCTACATGCTTCAGATTGTAATTGGAACATTTGGGAATGATTTACTTCTTTACATGTATAGCTTTAATATAATCACTACTCAAAGCATAAGACCCATTGACGTGATTTTCATTAATTTGGCCTTTTCCAACTTTGTGGTGATTCTCTTGAGAGGAGTTCCATGGGCAATCCATTCCTACCTTCAGAAAATTTTCCTGAGTGACTTAGAATGTAAAATCACAATTTATCTTCCAAAAGTGGCCCGGGGCATTTTCCTTTCTACTACCTGCCTTCTGAGTGTCTTCCAGGCCATTACTATCAGTTCTGGCCATTCCATATGGGCTG
>NW_020954584.1:10771-10894 GCF_900497805.2 Vombatus ursinus
AGTTCAAAGCCAGAGACCTGAAGTGTATTGTTTCATTCTGTGTTTTCATATGGATTCTTAATCTTTTGAGATGGGGTTGTGCCTCTGTATGTGACTGGCACTAGGAGCAACACAAACAGTAAT
>NW_020954584.1:10973-11072 GCF_900497805.2 Vombatus ursinus
GTAAGTAGAAATCTAGGCTATTGTTCTATAGGCAGGCATGCCTTGAATACCTCAAAACTTGTGATCTGGAAGTCACTTCATGACGCAGTGATTGTGGCA
>NW_020954584.1:11160-12107 GCF_900497805.2 Vombatus ursinus
TTCATGGCCATTACCAGTGGCTACATGGTGGTTGTTTTGTACAGACACCACTGGCAAATCCAGCACATTCATAAGACCAGTCTCAATCCCAGTTCTTCCCCAGAGACCAGAGCTACCAAAGCCATCCTGTTGCTTGTGAGCATCTTTATATGCTTCTATTCATTCAGTTCCATCTTTATTATTGTGTTGGATAATTCTAAAGACACAAAGCCATGGATGATACATATCTCTGTTGTTTTTTCCTTGTGTTACCCAACAAACAGTCCCTTTCTTTTAATCAGCAGTGACTCCCAGATGCCCAATTGTTATAATGCTTTTAAAAGGTTGAAAAAGACTTTATCATCAAATTCTGAGAACTAATGTGTTAAAAAAAAATAAAGCCATGGAGTTTTGAAGCTATAAAACCTCTTAAATACCTATCTAAACATCTCATTCTGAAAAAGAGGACATGAGAGCAAAAGATCAGTTTTTAATAAACCAGAAAATGATAATTTTGATTTCTCAAAGCTAAATTTCTTCACACATGGACCACTCTGTCCAAAACAACAGCAAACCTGTGGGTCCAAAGAAAAATGGGTAATATTCACTGAAAGTTTATAAAAATTCAAGCTGTGGTCTCATGCTTCATAGAATGAAAACACTTTAAATGTCACCACTTTCAAAGCACTTACACTATAGTTGAAAGAATCAATGGCCAGAGAGATTAATGCTTTGCCTAGGGCTACACTGAGATTGAGTATCTGAACTCAATTTTAAATGTTGTGCTTCTTTACTAGAAAGTCCACAGACCTACCCACTGTGTCTCATTGCCACGTCTTTTGTAGATCTAGTTAATAACCATTCATTTTCTGTATAATTTTTTTCTTAAAAATAAGATTTTTTCTTTTTTCAAGGTGAAGGTTTTTTAAAAAAATTATTAAAAGGTAAATACATTAGAAGAGGAGAAA
>NW_020954584.1:12145-13205 GCF_900497805.2 Vombatus ursinus
TTCCATTTCAAAAAGCCCATATATTAAATACCATGTGTTGTGTTGAGAGCTGTCTATGTTTTCTTTGCTTCCTTGCAGGTTTTCTTTTGTTCTCTGCTGTACACTTTTTAGTTTGTACTAAACCCTTTCCCCTTCTTCCCCTCAAGGCCACAATCAAGTATGGTTATATTTATGTATAGACATACACATACATATATACATATACATACATACATATATGTACATATGTTTTTCCTAACAGATTCTACTCCTAATCTTTATTTTTATGTTTTTGCATATCTCTTATTTCCTATCCCTCCTGACTCCCCTACTTTACTCCTATTCTCTACCTTGCTCTTCTACTACTTAACCTACCTCACCTCCAAGGATCACTCCCTTATATTCTCATTCCCATAAATTTAAATGCCCTTTTATTCTCTCCTTTGACCAATTCCCCCACCCTCCCCTCTAAAGATCTCTCCCTTATTCTCTCCCCCCTCCCTATTCCCTTAGTATTGTTTTTCTTTCTAAATTTGGAAGACTTTCATACTCTTCTAGATGTGTATGTATTGTTCTCCTCTTAAACCCATTCCTGATGAAAGTAGGTTTCCAAAACCAAAAGCCCTCTTTACCCATCTAATTCCTCTTTATGGGTTCTTCCTCTTGAATCTCATTTGCATAAGATAATGACTCTTTTTAGCTGTTTTTGAACAGTTTCATTTTTGAAGTCATATCATGCTCAAGTCTACCCCAATCTTTCTAATGAACTATCCAATTACTAACAACAATCTTAAACATACATTTTACATTTTACATACATAAAAGGTAAACTGTCTGTCCTTGTTGAGTCCCTTGTAATGGGCCTTTAGTAGGTACCTTGTATTTCTCTTGGCTCTTGTACTTAATAGAAGATTAAGTTCATTTTTTTTTAAACAAAGTCCTAAAAGTCTGACAGTTGATCAGTTATCCATTTTTTTCCATTCAGGATTATGCTCAACTTTGCTGAGAATATTTTCAGGCAGAACCCCAGTTCTTTTGCTCTTCAATATATATTGTTTCAAGACCTGTGGTCTTTTAGTGT
>NW_020954584.1:13292-15709 GCF_900497805.2 Vombatus ursinus
TTTTTTTTTCTATTTCTACATTTCCCTCTTGCTCTAACTCTTCAGGATAATTTTCTTTAGTTATTTCTTGTATTATTACATCAAAATTCTTTTGTTGATCATATTTTTTGGGTAGTACAATTCTTCTTATGTTTCCTTTTCTTGATCTATCCTTCAGATCGTTTTTTTTCCTTATGAGATGTTTCACATTCTGTTCCATTTTTTTATTATTTATATTGTTTTATTATTTCTTATAATTTCTCATTTCTCATAATCTCTTATCTCTTATAATTTCACTGGCTTCCCTTTGCCCATTTCTGATTTTCAAAGAGTCATTTTCTTGCTTAAGATCTGGATCTCCTTTTCTAATTGGTTGAATTTCTTTTCATAATTTCTTGTTTTTCTTGGATTATTTTCATTTTTTTAAGTTTTTTCTCAATTTCTCTGATTTGATTTTTAAAACCTTTTTTAAGTTCTTCTATGAATTCTTTTTGGGCAGGTGACCTTTTGGCATTACTGTTTGGTCATAAATACATAAAATTCAATATTTTTTTGAAAAACAAAAAAGGTAAACCATTTTTAGAAAGACTAGTGATGTCAAAATGAAAAGAGAATGAAATAAATTTTAGCAGAAAACACAAGTCTTTATTGCAAACCATGAGTGAGCATACAAATAGACTAATAAAAAAAGAAATCAAATTTTAAAAAATTACAAATAAAATTATCTTAAATAATGAGAAAGAGAGCAGACAGAAAGACTCAATCACCTTTTAAAAAATATCTCAAGCAGCAATAAAACACAGTCCAGAACCCGCACTATTATTTTGCAACTGTTATTAAGAAAATGGAATCTTATTCTTCTTTCATAACATGACTAATGTGGAAATAAGTTTAATATTATATGTATAGCCTATATCAGATTGCATGCCTTCCTGGGGAAGGGGGAGGGGAGGGAGGGAGAAAAAATGGAACTCAAAATCTTATAAAGGTGAATGTTGAAAACTAAAAAAAAAAATTAAAATTAAAAAAAAGAAAAAAAAAAGAAAATGTAATTTTAAAACCAAACAGTTCTCAAATCAAAAGATGAAAGACTGAAAAAATAGAATTATTTAACTGGTAAAATTATATACATAATGCTAGAAATGTAACTGAGTACAGACTTGTCAAGTCCTCCAGATGAAAGTAATAGAAATGAGAGGAATCAGTGAAATTCAAATGCAGGAGAGAAGAGAAACCTGTTAAGGTAAATAGTTTTGAACTCCTGGAAAGGGTTCATTGATGATTACATACTTATTTTCTAATAAAAGAAGTAGACTCAAGCATTCATTTAGAATTCCCTTATATTCAGGTTTAAGGGTGGGGCTAAGTGCGAAATAGGAAATATTTGTGTTTATTTTTGTTTTGAAGATAGTGAAGGTAATGTAAGTAATAATGTGATGCAGCAGGTAGGAATTGTGGAAGAAGGGGTGAACCTCTTTATTTCTTATAACTGGATACTTTTTTAAAATTTGGAGAACTAATAGAAATTGCAGGAATTAAATAAACAATGCCTTCCTATGGAGATTACAATGGAGCACATAACAGTATATTAAAACATTCAAAATAAACAAATGAATTTGGTATATAAATATATTAAATCCAAGCTTGAAAGGACAGGTAGATTGTAGGCTCAAAAAATGGAGCAGAGATGGGTAGTACTGTTCATAACAAAAACAAACTTTAGTGACAAAGGATTGGGAATGAAAGATTCAACAAAAAAGAAAGAGAGTAAATGTAGGAATAAATAATTGAGATTTGAAAAAGTGAAATAAGATGTGTAAGTAGAATTAAGAGCAGGCATCTCTAACTGTTGCTTACTATTGTTGGCCATATTCCTTTACTTTTAAAACCTCCTTCTTCATCAAAATAATAATTAAAAAATAGATTTCAGGGACCAAGAAGGTATATTACATCAGAATAAGATGTCAGCAAATAGAAGATAAATTCAATATAATGAAGATGAATAAGAATTGTCTCATAATAATGAGGAGTAACAGAATGAATGATTACAATAAAGGAAAACACTTTGAGGACTTAGAATTATGATGAATGAATTCTAAAACCAATTTCTACTCTAGAATACTGATGGTGATGTGTTTACCTTTTGACCAAGAAACGGTAATCTACAATACTTGCAGAACGAATCATACATTTACATATATGGCTAATATGTGAAATTATTTTTTTGTTGACTATACAGAAAATCATTAAAAAAAGAGAAATATTTTAAGTTCAGAGAGTTGAGGTGTGAATAAGGGGCTGCATAAATAATAGCAATAATATCAGAAAAATAAAGAGAAAGTAAAGAATACCATTGAAAAATTAGTAAAATGCACAGTTGGAGAACTGAAACAAGTGAAAGTTCCTACAGACACTACCTGCAAGAAGATGCTCTTTCC
>NW_020954584.1:15738-15843 GCF_900497805.2 Vombatus ursinus
ACCTTCAGATGGGGCTTAAAAAACAACAAACATTCCAGATTTGATTTCACAGTGAAACTAGCATTTATTCTTCCTATTTCTTTCCTTCCCCCATTCCAGGACTCG
>NW_020954584.1:15879-16212 GCF_900497805.2 Vombatus ursinus
TTGTTAAAACCCTTCACTGCTCCTCACTCATACATTCATAAGACAGGAAATTAAAAAAAAATTGAACTTGCAATATAAAGGCAATAAAGCAGAAGAACATGTGGCAGCACAGCATTTGAAAAGAATTTATTTCTGTGGCCCATGAAACGGAGTCTCAAGATTTAGATTCAATAAGTTATGGAATACTATTGGGCTATTTAACAAAAGGCAAAGGAGACAGATACAAAGTACCCTTGGAAGTGCTGCAAGAACTGATACAGAGTAAAATTAGTAGAAAAAATACATGTGTGTGTGTCTGTGTGATGTCATATCCACATTATAATAATGAACATA
>NW_020954584.1:16352-24159 GCF_900497805.2 Vombatus ursinus
CAGAAAAGACTAACTACTCTGGTTAAAGTAATGATTATCAATGGTCTAGAGGAGCAATGAACATTTCCTACATTATGAAAGGTAGGTGACAGACTGAAAATGCCAAATGAAGCACATAGTTAAGGATATGTGAAGTCTTGAAATAAATCAAAGTCATGAGTTGAGGAGAAAAGCTTCTTTAATTGAGATAACAGGATAGCAAACCCTCTACCTTGGGGTTGCCCAATGGATTTTCCAGCTTCGAGACACATTCAAAATCTTCTTATACCTTTAAGAGAAGAGGGGAAGGAGGTCATATAAGGTAGAAAGGCCTGGTCATGTGACTCTAGTGACCCTTGGCAATCTGGGCAAGGAAATAACTTCATGCTGGCTATTTTGTCCTTCATGCCATGAATCCCAGTGGAAGGGGCAAGGACTTTAGAATCCGAGATCCAGCTTAAGTTAGGTTCCTTTACAAGGTAGAATGTCTAGGTGGGGGTACTTAGCATGTGGTTCAACTCAACCTAATCAAGAGTAAATATCTTAAGAATAGGAATGTAAAGACATTACTGAAATTCTGACATTACTTGGACCATTAAGGGAGTGGCAAGAAACACTACATTTGGTATTAATAATTTTCCGTCATTATATTAACAATTATATTAGCAATTTTCTGTCAGATGCAAGCAACTTCAGGAACTTATTTTGCTTAATATTTCTTGTAAGAATTTCCACTTCCACACTGTTGTAGGGCAGATAAGCGAGAGAGAGGAAATTTCTTGTTTGAATAAGACATGGCATAATGTTATTTAGTCTTCTCTTCCTTAGGACAACTTTGTCCAGGCACTCTGTCAGGATCCTACTCTATCCTCAACTACACAATCTATGAGAAAGATGAGGATATTCAGCTTCAGCGTGCAATGTAGAATAAAAGGTCTATGCCATAGCAGTGGAAGAAGAAGAAGTGAGGAAACAGTTAAATAAACCAAAGAAGATATATTAATAATCTATAAGAAATATTTAAAGCAAAACTAACAAGACACATCTAAGCATAAACTGAAACCTAGCAACAAAATTAATAAAAATGGAAGAAAAATGAGTAAAAATGTATTAAAAACCCAGAAACAATGGATATATATATATACATACACCCATTTATATATATATGTACCCATTATACACACATACACACACACAAATATATATATATATATATGAATTTAGAATGAAGTAGGTCAAGGAATCAATGAAAAAATGGAAATTTGACATTCCATGAAAATTATGAAAAATAGCCAAAAACTTCCAGATAGTTCAAATGACAAACATAACTTTTAAATGAGAAGAATAGGATGAGAATTATTTCAGAAATAAGTTTTCAAAGCAGTAATAATTGAGACAAATACAGTGGAGCTCTAGGAACACATGATGAATTTCTCCAAAGGAGTAGAAGCTCAGATGAATAGAATGAAAAAATGTAGTTGCTCAGTCATGTTTTTCAGTTCTATCCAACTTTTCAGGACTCCATTGCAGAGTTTGTTGGCAAAGACACTGGAACAATTTTCCATTTCCTTTTCCAGCTGATTTTACAGATGAGAAAACTAGTGCAAACAGGATGAAGTTACGTACCCAGCGTAACATAGATAGTAAGTATCTGAGGCTAAATTTTAACTCATGAAGATGAGTCCTTCTGACTCTAGCTCTGGTCCTCTCTCCATTGAGCCACATTGGTGATCTGTACGAAAAATTTATAACTCATAAAATAAAGAAACAGAAGAAGTTTGGATTGAAAAGGAATTGAAAAAATATAAGAAAAGGAAGAACAGAGAGGATTCTGAGAAGATGGTGGAGTAGGTCAGAAAATTCCAAGTTTTCAAAATTTTCCTCCACAAAAGGGATAAAATAGCACCTTAGGCTGGACAAAGTGTGAATAAAAATAAATAAGAATATGTGCATAACGGGGGTCTTCCTGGGACAATTTGATCTCAGAAGTAAAATCTCAGGAGGAGATTTAGTCCCAGTAAAGAGTAAACACCTCCAGGCTAGGGTCCCTGTTAACAACTGGCAGCAAGTCCTGGGGTTAGTTGGATTGGGAGGCTATGTTGGCCCCAGCCACAGGAACTTTTAACACAGGGATAGTGAAGGGAGTTGGGCATCTGAGACCGGGGAGGTCAAAGGAACTTCTGCTGATAAGGAATTGCAGATCCAGATGTGTTGAGGTGGGGGAAAGGAGACAAGCATATGCCCAATGAGGGTAGAAGAGTGGGGCAGAAAGTCCCTGGCTGTGGGCACTTGTAGGAGGCTGGAAGTTTGGCTTTGATTCCAGGCTAAAGGAGAGAATTGAAGAACCGGGGCAAGAGGCACCATCCGCTATACCCTAGGACTAGAAGTAATAACAAAAATTAAGTGATTACTACCAAAAATACAGAAACAAAGGAGAAAGAATCCAACTATAGAAACTTATTATGGGAATAGAGAAGACCAGGGTTCATCTTCAGAGGAGGATTTTGAAGCAAAAAAACCCCTCTTCTACCCCAAAGAGCAATGTCAAATGATCACCTGCCCAAAAAAGAATTCATAGAACTTAAAAAAAAAGCTATAAAAATCAAATAACAGAGATGGAGGAAAATCTAAAAAAAAATAATAATCCAAGAAAAACAATATTATGAAAAGAAAGTCAACTAATTAGAAAAGGAGATCCAGAATCATTTTTTTTTTAGGCAATTGGGGTTAAGTTACTTTTCCAGAGTCACACAGCTCTTAAGTGTCAAATGGTCAAATGTTTGGTCTGATGCTGGATTTAAACTCAGGTCCTCCTGACTTCAGGGCCAGTACTCTATCCAGTGTGCCACCTAGCTGCCCCAGAGGTCCAGAATCTTAAGGAAGAAAATAACACTTTGTACTACCTAAGAAATAAAGTGGTGGATCAGTGGAATAGGTTGAGTAAGCAAGATACAATAGTCAATGACTATAGTAATCTATTATTTGATAAACCCAAAGACCCCAGCTTCTTGGATAAGAACTCTTTCTTTGAAAAAAAAAACTGCTGGGAAAATTAGAAAAGAGTGTGTCAGAAACTAAGCATATGTCAAAATCTCACACCATATACCAAAATAAAGTCAAAATGGGTTCATGATTTAGATGTGAAGGCTGATACTATAAGCAAACTGGGAGAGCAAGGAATAGTTTACCTATCAGATACATGGAGAACAGAAGAATTCATGACCAAATAAGAGATAGAAAATATTATGAAAAGCAAAATAGATAACTTTGATTACATTAAATTGAAAAGTTTTTCCACAAACAAAGCCAATGCAACCAAGATTAGTAAGAAAGTAGAAAATTGGGAAAGCTTTTTTATAACCAGTCTCTCTGATAAGGGACTCATTTTTAAAATATATAGAGAATTAAGTGTAATTTATAAGAATACAAGTCATCCCCAAATTGGTATATGGTCAAAAGATATGAACTGGGCAAATCACAACAACTCTGAGGTGCCACATCACACCTATCAGATTGGCCAACATGACAAAACAGGGAAATGATAAATGTTAGAGAAGATGTGAGAAAATTGGAACACTAATGCATTGTTGGTGGAGTTGTGAAATGATCCAACCATTTTGGAGAACAATTTGGAACTATGCCCAAGGGCTATAAAAATGTGACCCAGCAATAGCACTTCTAGGGCTATATCCCAAAGAGATCATACAAATTGGAAAAGGACCCACATGTACAAAAATATTTATAGCAGCTCTTGTTGTGGTTGCAAAGAATTGGAAATTGAGGGGATGCCCATTAATGGGGGAATGACTGAACAAGTTGTGGTATATGAATGTAATGGAATACTATTGTGCTTTAAGAAATGATGAACAGGCTGACCAGAAAAATCTGGAAAGACTTGTATGGTCTGATGCTGAGTGAAATGAGCAGGACCAGGAGAACATTGTACACAGTAACAGGCATGTTGTGCAATGACTTATATTGATAGACTTAACCTTTCTCAGCAATGCTAGGATCTAAGACATTTCCAAAGGCCTTATGATGGAAAATGCTATCCACATCCAAAGAAAGAACTATGGAGTTTGAATGCAGTTTGAAACATACTATTTGCTATTTTTTTCTTCTGTTGTGTTTTGTTTCCTCTTTCTGGTGGTTCCTCCTATTGGTTCTAATTCTTACTTGCAACATCACCAATGTGAAAATATGTTTAATGGGAATGCATATATATATATATGTATATATGTATATATATATATGTGTGTATGTGTGATACATGTGTGTAGATTGCATGCCATGTTGGTGAGGGAAGTGGTTCCTCCTATTAGTTCTAATTCTTTGTTACAACACATGTAATGTGAAAATACGTTTAATATGAATGTGTATGTATAGCCTATATCAGATGGTGCACCATCTTGGGGAGGGAGGTGGGGAGGAAGAGGTAGGAAAAAATTAAAAGCCAAAAGCTTATGGAAGTGATTGTTGATAATTCAAAATAAATTAATTTAAAAAAGAAAGAAAGGAAGTGGCACCTTGAAAATTAGAATTGGGCAAGGTGAAGCCAGTGAAGTTATCAGCAATCAAGAAATAATTAAACAAAATATGAAGAATGAAAAATAGAAGAGAAAGTGAAACATCTTATAAGAAAAACAACTGATCTGGAGAAAAGATCAAGATGAGAAGACATAATAATCATCAGACTACCTGAAAGCTATAATCAAAAAAAGAATATTGATACAACAATACAAGAAACAATTAAAGAAAATTTTCCTGAAGCTTTAGAACAAGAGGGGAAAGTAGAAATAGAAAAAAAATCTATCAATAACCACTTGAAAGAGATCCTATGAGGAAAATTCACATAGTCAAGTTTTGAAACCCCCAGCTCAAGGATAAAATGTTAAAAGCAATAAGAAAAAAATCAATTTAAATATGATGATGCCACAATTAGAATCACACAAGACCTAGTAGTGGAGACACTAAAAGACTACAGGTCTTGTAACACTATATATCAAAGAGCAAAAGAACTGGGGCTCTGGACAAAAATATCATACCCAGTAAAGTTAAGCACAATGAAAAAATGAATGAAATGAAAAAATGGATATTTGATCAACTGTCAAACTTTCAAGATTAAAAGAAAAAAAAACCCGAACATAATGAAAGATTTGACATATAAGAGCTAAGAGAAACATAAGGTACATACCAAAGACTGATTACAAGGGACTTCATAAAGAAAGACCACTTACTACATACACACACACACACACACACACACACATATACATATATATGTATGTATATATGTGTATATGTATAATGTAAAACGTATGTCAAAGATCATCATTTATAATTAGGTAGTTCCTAAGAAAGATTGGGGTAGACCTGAGTATGATATTACTTTAAAAAGTAAAACTATCTAAGAGCAGCTAGAAAGAGTAATAATTATATACAAATGAGGTGTAAGAGGAAGAATCAATACAGAAGAATTAGATGGGGGAGGAGGACTGGTAGTTCTGATAACCTACTTTCATCAGGAATGAGTTTAAGAGGGAACTATATATATATATACACATATATATGTGTATATATGTCTTCTAAATTCAGGAGAAACAAAATGGTAAGGGGATAGGGAGGGTGGAGAGGACAAGGGAGGGATGTCTAGAGGGGAGGGTGAGGGAATAAGTTATAGGGGGCTATAGAAGGGTGTTTAGATTTATGGAAATGGGAGGATATGGTTGGGATACTTTGAGGGAGGGAGGCTAAGTAATAGGAGGGCAAGGTAGCAGGTAGAAGTAAAGTAGAGGGGTGGAGGGAAAGCAGTGACTTGCTTGAGTCTCTCCCCAAACCCCTCCAAATACCTATAAAAATGGCTCCAAACAAATTCTAAAGCAGCAGAACCCACAAAAAGAGTGAAACAAATTTTGACCCCAAGACAACCTGGATGGTTGATCAGAAAGGTATATTGCCTGGGGGGAGGGGGGGAGAGGTGTGCAGTTTGTTGTGGATGCACAGGCCACAGCCACTCTGGAGCAGGCCTCAGAGGACTGAATTGAGGGCAGCTGTGGGAGTTTCCAGACTTCTCAACCCATGAATGCCAAAGACAACTTGGAAGGTCAGTGGGAAAAGTCTGTGACTGTGGTGAGAGAAGGAGCTAGGTCTCAGCAGCCCCCAGGGCCACAGCTATTTCCTGAGCTTCTGGCCCACAGCCTGAGGGGGATTCAAGTGGCTGATCAGAGGGGGATTGCAGGGATCTCCCTGCCAGTACTGAGGCAGTAATCTCTTGCTTTACCAGTGCTTGGATCTGGGTCACAATTCTGAGGGGCAGTCCTGGAGTGAGGAGGAATGCTGGTGTGGTGGAGCTTGTTGTGGTGGTGGAGAGAAAATTCCTCACCCCTTATCATAGCACTTTGGAAGAAATGAAAATTTTCAGGTCCCTAGAAGTATCTCTGAAAACAGCTGTACAAACCCCCAAAGCTTGGGACAGTACATTCTCCACATTGGAAGCAGACTATTACTTTAACAAAGAGTTTAAAACTCAGGTAATTGGCCAGGATCATGAGTAAGCAGTGCAGAAAGAGTCAGACTATATTATCTTACTTTGATGACAAAGAAGATCAAAACATACAACCAGAAACAGACAATGAAGCCAAACCTCCTACATCCAAAGCCTCCAAGAAGAATATGAATCAGTCCCAGGTCTTGGAAGAGCTCAAAAGGAATTTTGAAAAGCAAGTAAGAGAAGTAGAGGAAAAACTGAGAGTTTTGCAAGAAAATCATGAAAAACAAGTCAACAGCTTGCTAAAGGAGACCCAAAAAAATACTGAAGAAAATAACACCCTAAAAAAATAGTGCAACCCAAATGGCAAAAGTGGTCCAAAAAGCCAATGAGGAGAAGAATGCCCTAAAAAACAAAATTGGCCAAATGGAAAAGGAAGTCCAAAAGATTACTGAAGAAAATACCTCCTTAAAAATTAGAATAGAGCAATTGGAAGCTAGTGACTTTATGAGAAATCAAGAAGCTGTAAAACAAATCCAAAAAAATGAAAAATTAGAAAACAATATGAAATATCTCATTGGAAAAACAACTGACCTGGAAAATAGATCCAGAAGAGAGAATTTAAAAATTATTGGACTATCTGAAAGCCATGATCAAAAAAAGAGCCTAGACATTATCTTTCAAGAAATTATCCAGGAAAACTGCCCTGATATTTTAGGACCAGAGGGCAAAATAGAAATTGAAAAATTTCACCAATCTCCTCCTGAAAGAGATCCCCAAAGGAAAACTCCTAGGAGTGTTGTAGCCAAATTCCAGAGTTCCCAGGTCAAGGAAAAAATATTACAAGCAGCCAAAAAGAAACAACTCAGGTATTGTGGAAACACAATAAAGATAACACAAGATTTAGCTGCTTCTACATTAAGGGACCGCAGGGCATGGAATACAATATTCCAGAGGGCAAAAGAGATAGGACTACAACCAAGAATTACCTACTGAGCAAAACTGAGTATAATCTTGCAGGGGAAAAAATGGTCATTCAGTGAAATAGAGGACTTTCAGGCATTCTTGATGAAAAGACCAGAGCTGAATAGAAAATTTGATTTTCAAATACAAGACTCAAGTGTAACATGAAGAGATAAACAGTAAAGAGAAAATCATAAGAGACTTATTACGGTTGAACTGTTTATGTTCCTGCATGGAAAGATGATATTTATAACTCATGAGACCTTTGTCAGTATTAGGGTAGTTGGAGGGGAAAAAATTATATGAACGTATATATAGATATAGATAGATAGATAGATAGATAGATAGATAGATAGATAGATAGATAGATAGATAGAT
>NW_020954584.1:24169-27196 GCF_900497805.2 Vombatus ursinus
GATAGATAGATAGATAGATAGATAGATAGATAGATAGATAGATAGATGGCACAGGGTAAGTTGAAGATGAAGGGGTCATATCTGGAGAATAAAATTAAGGGGTGAGACAGGATTATACTAGGAGAAGGAGAAAGGGAGAGGTAGAACAGGGTAAGTTATCTCACAAAAAAAAACAGAAAAGAAAAGGCTCTTACAGTGGAGGGGAAACAGGGGAAAGTGAGAGGGAATGAGTGAATCTTATTCTCATAGAATTTGACTTAAGGCGGGAATAACATACACACTCAATTTGGTATGGAAATCTATCTTACCCTACAGGAAAATGGGGTGGGGGAAGGGGACAAGAGAGTAGGGGGATGATACAGAGGAGGTCAGATTGGGAAAGGGGGTAATCAGAAGCAAGTACTTCTGAGGAGGGTCAGAGTCAAAAGAAAGAATAGAATAAATGGGGTGGGTGGAATAGGATTAAGGGAAATAGAGTTGGTTTTTCACAGCATGTCTACTATGGAAGTGTTTTGCATAACTGCACATATATAACCTATATTTAGTTGCTTGCCTTATCAATGAGGGTGGGTGGGGAAGAAGGAAGGGAGAAAATTTGGAACTCAAAGTTTTAAAAACACATGTTTATAAAAATGTTTTCATATGCACCTGGGAAATAAGAAATACAAGAAATGGGGCACAGAAATTCATCCTGCCCTACAGGAAAATTGAAGAGGAAGGAGATAAGAAAAGGGTGGGAGAGATAGAAAGGAAGGCAGACTAGGGGAAGGGGTATTCAGAATGCATGCCATCTTGGGGTGGGGGAAGGGGTGAGATGGGGTGAAAGTTTGGAACTCAAAATCTTGTGGAAGTAAATGTTGAAAACAAAAAAAAAATAAAAATTAGCATTAAAAAAATCATTGAAGGGGTGGAGCCAAGAAGGCAGAGTAAAAGCAGTGACTTGCTTGAGCTCTCCCCCAAACCTCTCCAAATACCTGTAAAAAATGGCTCTAAACAAATTCTAAAGCAGCAGAACCCACAAAAAGACAGAGTGAAACAAATTTCCATCATAAGACCACCTGGATGGTTGATCAGAAAGGTATATAGTGCCATACTGGGAGGGGAGTGCAGCTTGGTGTGGGCAAGCAGGCAAAACAAGCCTCAACCCACCAGGAGCAGGCCTCAGAGCACTGAATCACAGGCAGCAGTGGTGGTTTCCAGACTTCTCAACCCACCAACGTCAAAGACAACTTAGAAGGTCAGTAGGAAAAGTCTGTGTCTGTGGTTAGAGAGAGAAGAGAAGGGTCCTAGTCCCAGTCCCCAAGCAAGGTCCCAGGGTGGTGCCTGCCTCCAGAGCTTTAGGCCCACAGACTGAGGGGGAATAAAGTGACTGATCAGAGGGAGATTGCAGGGATCTCTCTGCTGGTGCAAGATTCTCTTGCTTTGCCTGTGCTTGGATCTGGGTCACAGTTCTGGGTGGCAGTCCTGGGGCAAGGAGGACATTGGCTTAGTGGAGCTTGTAAGGGCTGTGGAGAGAGAATCCTCCTTACAGTTCCAAGACAGAAAAGAGTGCTTGTGTCACTCATAGACCAGAGCACTGGACAGGAAAGGAGTAACACCTCACCCTTGATCATAGCACCTTGGAGAACCAAAAATTCAAAGGTCCCTAGAAATATCTCTGAAAACAGAAACACAAAACTCCCAGGGCTTGGAACAGTACATTTTCCATACTGGAAGCAGACCACTACCATAACAAAAAGTTTATAACTCAAATAATTGGCTGGGATCATGAG
Source organism: Vombatus ursinus (assembly GCF_900497805.2). NCBI lineage: Eukaryota > Metazoa > Chordata > Mammalia > Diprotodontia > Vombatidae > Vombatus > Vombatus ursinus. The sequence continues at coordinate 25,942 of NW_020954584.1, forward strand.
CAAGCAGTACAAAAAAATCAGACCATAGAATCTTACTTTGGTGACAAAGAAAATCAAAACATACAACCAGAAGAAGACAACAAAGTCAAAGCTCCTACATCCAAACCTCCAAATAAAAAATATGAATTAGTCCTAGGCCATGGTAAAGTTCAAAAAGGATTTTGAGAAGCAAGTAAGAGAAGTAGAGGAAAAACTGAGAGTGGTGCAAGAAAATAATGAAAAACAAGTCAACAGCTTGCTAAAGAAAGATAAAAAAAATACTGAAGAAAATAACACCTTAAAAAATAGTCCAACCCAAATGGCAAAAGAGGTCCAAAAAGCCAATGAGGAAAAGAATACCTTAAAAAGCAAAATTGGTCAAATGGAAAAGGAAGTCCAAAAACTTACTGAGGAAAATACTTCCTTAAAAATTAGAGTGACGCAATTGGAAGCTAGTGACTTTATGAGAAATCAAGACATTGTAAAACAAATCCAAAAGAATGAAAAAATAGAAAACAATGTGAAATATCTCATTGAAAAAACAAAATAAAACAAAAAAAACCCAGGAGAGATAATTTAAAATGTGTTGGATTATCTGAAAGCCATGATCACAAAAAGAACCTAGACATCATCTTTAAAGAAATTATAAAGGAAAATTGCCCCAATATTTTAGAACCAGAGGGCAAAATAGAAATTGAAAAATTTCACCAATCTCCTCATGAAAGAGATCCCCAAAGGAAAACTCCTAGGAATATTGTAACCAAATTCCAGAGTTTCCAGGTCAAGGAGAAAATATTGCAAGCAGCCAGAAAGAAACAATTCAAATACTGTGGAAACACAATCAGGATAACACAAGATTTTGCAGCTTCTACATTAAGGGACCACAGGGCTTGGAATATAATATTTAGGGGGGCAAAGAGATAGGATTACAACCAAGAATCACCTACTCAACAAAACTGAATATAATCCTTCAGGGGGAAAATTCATTCACATTCAGTGAAATAGAGGACTTTCAAGCATTCTTGATGAAAAGACCAGAGTTGAATAGAAAATTTGACTTTCACATACAAGACTCAAGAAAAATATGAAGAGGTAAACAGGAAAGAGAAATCATAAGACACTTACTGAGGTTGACCTGTTTACATTCTTCATGGAAAGATGATATTTGTAACTCATAAGTCTTTTGTCAGTATTAGAGTAGTTGGAGGAAAAATTATATGCATGTATGTATAGATAGATAGATAGATAGATAGATAGATAGATAGATAGATAGATA
>NW_020954584.1:27206-43991 GCF_900497805.2 Vombatus ursinus
AGTAAATTTCCAACAGAGTTTGAGACTTGGTCCTATCATCTCCTCAAAATGCTGGCCAAAGCAAATTGGATTACAAGAATAGAGGTCAAAGATGCTTTGTTAGTTCTCTTTATTAGATTACTACTCCAGGTAATTAATATGGAGCAAACTTCAGGGTTTAAAGAGCTATAGGCAAGAGTTGGATAATTGGGGGCAGCTAGATGGTGCAGTGGATAGAACAGCAGCCCTGAGGTCAGGAAGACCTGAGTTCAAATCTGACCTCAGACACTTGATACTTAACTAGCTGTGTGACCATGGGCAAGTCACTTAACCCGGATTGCCAAACAAAAAAAAAAAAAAAGAAAAAAAAAAGAGTTAGATAATTGGCCAGATGTAATTTGGGGGGAAAACAGAGGGCTTCAGGAATTCATCTGACATAAATGGGGCACACATCATACATGACAAAGAAGTCCTATTTTATGCAAAGTGCTATCCTGTTACAAAGGGGGGTTTGAAAATTAGCCTTCCCCTTAACACTTACTAGCTGTGTGACCTTGCCTAATTAAAAAAAGAAAAGAAAAGAAAAGAAAAGAAAAGAAAAGAAAAGAAAAGAAAAAAGAGGCAGCTAGGTAGTGGGGATAGAGGATTGGCCCTGGAGTCAGGAGGACCTGAGTTCAAATCCAGGCTCAGACACTTAACACTTACTTGCTGTGTGACCTTGGGAAAGTCACTTAACCCCATTGCCTAGCCCCTTCCCCCCAAAAGAAAAGAAAACTGACCTTCCTTATATGGAGAGGGGATGATCACTCATCTTTCCATTTTTTATTTACTATTTTCCCTTGATTATTTTAGTACCAGATTCAAAGACAATAATAGGATATATTTTGATATTTTCTTATATGTGATCATGATTGTAATATGTTATAATTAACCAATCAATTGTCCATGAGTCCTGCCCATATTAAATATCATTAATTTGATATTAAATATAATTCATTTATTGAGTGATTACTATTTATTATCACCACTTAATAATAATGCTAATAACAATAACAATAACATTGACAATAGCAACAATAACAATAATTTACAAACTGGATAAACTTCTCTTCCCATAAGTTTTTGTTTAGCTGTCTCTCCATCTCATGACTCTCCGTCTCCACTTCCCCCAGTCCACTATGTGAAGCACTGGATAGGGTACTGAATTTGGAGTAAGAAGACTTGAATGCTAATCCAGTTTCAAACATTTTATAACTGTGTGAACCTGGACTAGTCACTGAATCTCTACTCTTCTGTAAAATGGGGAAAACAATGCATTTAATTTCTAGAGCTATTGCTTACACAGCAAATTGCCTGGCCCATAGCAGTCATTTAATAAATGCTTCTTTCCCCGCTTCCTTGCTTCCTTCCTTCCAAACTTCTTTCTCTTTGTTATACTTAAATGTACATTATAAGCAAATATAATTTATTTTTGTGTATGGTACACACATATGCATAGATGTATATATGTTATTCATATTGTTTGCATATGGTCTAACAATCAATGTCTCTAAAGTTTATACTTTTTCTTCTCATTACTCTATTACATTAAAGCTTATGTTGTCAAAAGCAACTATACTGCCTCTGTAGATGGTCCTTTACTGTCTGAAACAAAATCACTGTGTTTTTAATTACATTGTCTGTTATTCTCAAAGCAAGTTCTTTTTTTTCTTTTCTTTTTTTTTTTTGCAGTTCTCTATTCTGACTGTGAAGCAAGCTGGCCTTTAATGTTGTTGAACTATTTTAATAGGAATAGTTTCCCTTAAACATGTTTTAAATAATTCTTTTATATGTTGCTGATGGCAAGTTTCAGTGTCTTTCTTTTTATCCACAATATGAATATATTTATAAATGCCTGATTCTGCTATATTTCACCTTGTAATTTCTTCATTTGAGAGTTCTTATTTTATCTCTACTACCTAGTTATCATCTTTCCAATTCAGCCATCTTGTTTCAATACTTTATAACTAATTCAGTCAACATAACAATGAATATTTCTTCATATCAGCTCCTGGGACATACACTTTCTCTGAAACTAAAGTTAATTGGTCTGTCAAATGACTTTGACAGATTTGTCTTCATCGATCCCACATTTGTAACAGAAAAAAAATCTCCTTTCTGAATTTATGTTGATGTTGGGATTATTGTATGAAATGGCTGTGATTTCAGTAAAGATGAGGTCTTCCTTAGTATTTTCAAAGAACCAGGATGACCTCCATTAATTACCCAGTTTGCCTTTCTTTATACTGATTCCTTGAAACTCAATCACTTTCAAAGGAAATCTGCATTTACTTTCATCACACATTTGTCTATCTAAGTGATAACTGTAACAGATATAATTCTGATCCTTTGTACTGCACATCTATATATTTTGCATCACACTCTTATGACATCCCTTCCCCTGGTCTTTCATATTTATTTAATCATTTGAATTATTTTGTCTATAGTTCCATGTTCAATATAATTTCTACAGGCTTTGGGTCTCATATTTGCATCTGAAAGTTGTTGGAGACTGGTATTTTTCCATGTCAACTAGATACTCTTTTATCTCAAGGTTTTTTGGATCCAGATACTTTATAACTGTACCAGCCTAAAAGAATCTGCTTCTTTTGACAGTCTAGCTGCCCCTGGTGGTAGTAGTCTCTTTAGGCAAATGTTCTCACAAAATGCAAAGTCAATAGAATGCCCCTCTTTGAACTCAACTAGAGTCTTAAGAAAGGATATGTGGAATTGTAACATAATCTTAGTGACAGTAATTCCCCTTGGGAGTTTTTAAACTGTTTTTACTATATGGATAAGTGATTGATGTTTTTCAAGATATGCCCACATAATAAAACTTCTCCACTGAGGAATTTCACTAAATGTCTTATCTTTTCTTACTCATATACCATTGAATTTCATTTATTAAACATTCAGTTATTAATTCACTTTTTTGACACAAACTTTTACTTTTTTGTATTATTTTTATACTCTGAATTTACTTTTATGATATTCTAGTTCCCACTGTATACTTTCAACTGCCATTTTTTCAAATAGTGATAATTTTTTATAAATGTATTGACAAAGCCTATACTGCTAAACCTATAACTAAACATGCAGCATATGGAATTACTATGAGTAGATACAATATGTTATATATAGTTGTAAAAGTAGGCATTTAAATGCTGTTGATCTTCAACAGCAGTGTCAAGTATTTTGTGACTGTGATTCTTTAAATTACATCCTATTTCTAAGGATATGATATGTCAGAGGGTAGGAAAAATTTAAATAAAAATCCTAGGCATAATTTCCTAAAATTGGCATGGAACTGTGGTTAATACCAAATTTGGGCTATTTTTCTTCACTGCTCAGGAATTGACAAAAACCAAGCATAGAGTTGAAAGCAAGAATGGACAGAAATCCATCACCACAATGCCACGTAAAACATGAAAAAGTCAAGAAATATAGTATCTGAGGTAGGTAATCACAGAAAGGTGTATTGGGGGAAAGTAGCATATTGTTTTATAATAAGTCACAGCAGCTTAATATCTCTGGGAAAGAGAGTAAAAACTGTACTTTTCTATTGGCTACAAAAGGAGAGAAAAGATGTTCAAAGTAAAAGTCATTCAATGGTTGAGAGACAGAAAAAGGACAAATCTTTTCTTAGTAAAAGATCTAAGCAGAATAAAAGCTCAGATCCTCAGTAGGAGAAGAAAATCCTCATCATCTTCAGTGCAAATGTAGTAGTGCTGTGTATGCACCTCCATAGGAAAAAGTTGGGAAAAAAAGTATTAAGAACTCTAACTCTTTAATATTTCTGGAGAATTAACGTCATTTAGCATGGATGTAGATTGAGCACCGACAATGGACAAGGAAATTTGGAACCTAAAAAGAACAGGAATAAGGCTGTTGTCCATTAATGAGCTAAAAATATCATTTCTTGTTGTCCTTTGTATTTGAAGAAAACCAAAATTACAGGACAATGTCAGGGTCGGTATACAATATATCCAACTGTGACTGATCAGACCAAGACAAGCTCAGAAAGTGCTACCAAAGGTCAGGCACAAATAGTCTGCATGAACATCTGGGATGTCGATGTCTCTGTACTTGCACCATGTTTCTTTTCTGCTATTGCAATATAACTTTCTCAAAAAGCACAGAGAGTTTAAATATAGTTAACAAGGAATGGAAAAAAAAGAAATATAAATGAAAAAAATTACATTGAAGTTTATCTTAATAAAATTATACAGAATGCTAAAGAACAATATAATAATAATAATAGCAACAAAAACAAGAATAATACAGACAATAATATTTAGATAATACTTACTAAGTGCCAGGCACTGTGCTAAGTGTTTTACAGTTGTTATGTCATTTGATCTTAACCACAAACACGCAAGATAGTTGCTATTATTACCCTCTTTTGACAAATGTGAAAACTGAGATAAACAAAGATTAAGTGACTTACCCAGGATATTATAATAAGTATCTGAAGCTGGATTTTTCCTCAGGCTTTCTTGACTCCAGGCCTGACATTCTTTCAACTGTGCTACCAAGCCATCTACTTTTTTTTGCCAACATTACAAATAGAAATAGCAAAAAATTTCTTCAGAAAATAAATATGAAAGCATATGACCAATCAAAACATACAAAGAATTTGTGCCAAAATCTACAAATAGAGAAAATATTGACAAAATAAGAATACTGGAAGAAAACCAAGAGAAATTGATCACTGTGTATATAGGTAATGCAGTGGATGGAGCTCTGTGTCTGAAATTAGAAATATGTGAGTTCACATGTGCCCTTAAACATTTTTTATCTGTATCACAATGGATCAGCCACTTAACTTCTGTCTGCCTCAGTTTCCACAAGTGTCAAGTGTGGATAATAGTAACACCCCCTTCTAAGGCTGTTAGAAGGATAAAAATGGTTAAATATTTATAAAGTGTTGGTCATAGTGTCTGACACAGAGTAGATACTGTAAAAATGCTTGTTCCCTTGTCTTCCTCAGTGAAGATTTATAACCTAAATCAATTTCAACAATTTTTTTGTTCAGACTCCATAAAAAATTTCTTAATGATTAATTTAAAATGTTCTATTCAATACTCAAAGTTAAGTAACTTATCCATGATGAGACAGTAATAGTTTCTTTTTAAAAAGTTAGTTCCTATACTAATACACTCTTTGTAAAACATTCTGTTCTAGTTTCTTTTTCTCTCTTTCCAATGTGTGAGATGACAAGGTCAATGAGTGTCTAAGATAGTCAAAATTTCTAGTCTGAAATACACATGTGTAAACAACAACAATGTCTAGCAAAATAATCAGTTCATATTCCAAATTAGTTCTGTCTCTTCTTTGTAACCAATTCATATCTTGAGTTCTGACATGGGTTGCATGCCCACTCCCATGAGCTCTCATTCTACGTTTCCAGGGTGAAAAAGGTGGTTCACTAAGAAGCACTAAATGTTCCTACCTTGGCCATCATAGTCATGTACATTGATATGGCCAACATTTTACGACAGTACTCAGTACTCAATTCATTTTTTCTCAAAGGCTAAGAACGTGTAGGAAGACAATTACATTCTTCTGAGTAATTTTATTAACTTTTAGATGTCCATGGATTATATTTCCTAGTTTATAGTCAAGGAAACACTTTTTTTGGGGGGGGTGCAGGGAAACACAGATTCTTCAACCATACTGCTAAGGAGATATCTAGAACTGTCTAATTTTTGGCCATGTGGCCTCCATGGTGGGTAGCATTATATCTAGAAGCAATGTGCTTAAGGATAAATTCTTCTAAAGATGAGTCACAGAAAAAATCCTGCTATGTCTTTGAGGAAAATCTGTTCCTTCCAGCTTTATTCAGCAAAAAAAGAAAAAAAAGAAAAAGAAAAAGAAAAACTTGATTTTTTAGATTTTCTGAAGTTATTTTGCTATAATTTCATTTATCATAATGCTGCACTTTATTTAAATATTTTGTTTGCAAAAATCCAATGCACCAATATGAACATTTGTTGAACAAGTTCATAGTATGTACATTCAAGAACAAAGAATGGGGAGGGGGGGTTGCAGCTAGCAGTGGCTAGAGCATCAGCCCTGGAGTCAGGAGGACCTGAGTTCCAATCTGACCTCAGATACATAACACTCACTAGGTGTGTGACTCTGGGTAAGTTGCTTAACCCCAACTGCCTCAAAAAAAAAAAAAAAAAAAACAAAAACAGAAAATAGTCTCTTAAAATAGTGTCACAGTAGGCCATGTTTGGCAAGGCAACAGGAAATGCCATACTCATTAATCTAATTATCAATATAGATGAATCATGTACTGAAGCCCTACCAGAAAGAGCTCAGGATGATTTATTGTTTAAAATGAGGAGCCCATGAGAGTCATAGACTAAGCCAAATAAGTGTATTGGGGTATTATAGAAATCTATTAAGGATAAGAAAAGAGCAACTGGGATGGTGTCTGAATTGAATGGTGTCTGAAAGGATGGCTGTGCTCAAAGGAACTGCTGAGTTTTCATTGATCAGATTTCATGATTCCACATGTGTCTATAGAAATGAGTGAAATTGTGGGAAATACTTCAAGGATTTTGAAGTCTTTTACATCAATTATACCATTTGATCTTTACAACAAATTTCTAAAGCAACAGTATCATCTATATTTCACTAATGCAGATATGAGACATATAGAAATTAAGTGCTGTGTTTGTTGACACACTGTTAGTGAGCAGCAAATGGAATTTCAACTCATTTACCTCTTGCACTCCCAATTCAAAGCTCTCTGAACCATACCTCACTAGCATATAATTTTCATGTTTGGAGCTCTGGAGAGACTAACAATGTCATTTCTAAAGAGACACAGGTCTAGGTCTTTCAGGAATACTTGAATAATAATAATAAAAAGAAAACATAAAACTTATTTCAGATCAGTCCTGCCAAAAGCCTACTTTAATTATTTTATTCCCTACTAAAAGAAATGGTCAAAAAAGCTTGTTTTCTCTAACACTAAGGCTACATATTCCTGGATACTTTCCCATAAAAATCAGGAATGTAGGGCAATTGATTTATTGTGCAGTAAGTAGTTGTAATGACTAGAGAATCCAGGAGGCACCAGCATCTTTCCCTCTCTGATGCTGCTTTCAGCGAATGGGTAAAAGCCATTGTTGGCCAAGCTTGCTTTGTAGACTTGTCTGATCCTACTTTTGATGTCAGTGAGGAGAGTAAGAGAGTAGTTTATGAGGCACATAATTGAAACCCTGAGAATCTTATTTACCTAAAAATTTCTCGTGAGTCAGTGTTTATCCCTGCATTGGATAGTCTTGAGTTCTGCGAGCATGTCCTCAGAATCTTACTCCTTTTGGAATACCCAAAGACTTACACTGCAATGATTTTGAGTGACAGCTCAGCTTCAGGGGTGGTTGTATTTGTGGCAATAATTTCCCTATTGAACAGCTCTTCATGATCATTTATGTTCCAATATTGGAGGCATCATAATCCTTTCAGTCAAAAGACATAGGATCCTCTTACTAACAATAGCCTACAACTGAAAATGCCATAAACTCTCAGTCTGACAACAATAGAAATGTAAGAGCTACAAAGTATGGCTGCTCACCTTTGATATCTAGACCAAAACAAGTACAAGCCAACCAGCAACCTTGACCACAATGGTGTCAATGTTGCCTGACACTTCAATCATAGCTACATTCAAAATCAAGGGTGGAATGAAAGGGAACTGGATGCTTTCCAGATGGTCTTAAAATACATGATTTTATTATTAAATCTCCTAATATTTTTAGGAGATAGCATAAGGAATACGAAGTAAATCCAAGAGTAATTCAAAGCCTTCCAAAAACAGAAGGCAACTCTATTCCAATCCATACCTGTAAAACAATCTTGTCTATGATATTCTCTTTAATTAATCATTCAACCTCAAAATGAAGATCTCTGGTAATGGACAACTTGCTACCTCTCAATACAACCTTGTCTATTGTTTAAAAACTCTTTGGATTATTATCAATTCATCAAACTTAAATATATTTCTCTCATGTACCAGATGATTCCATAGTTCTAATTTTGGGGACAGAAGAGAAACAAATCAACATTTTTCTACATGTGAGCTATTCACAATTGACTCTTTTCTAAGATTCTCCAAAAGACTGTTCATCTATCACTCAATTTAACATAGAATTTTTATAATGTGATTTTCTCAACAAAATTTTCTCATATTTGCTATGTAGTTCCCCTGAAGCCTTCTCTTCCCAAGCTAAGCATTTTATTTTTTGAACCATCATCTAACAACATTTTTTCCTATATCATCCCTAATGTCATCATCTGATATCATTCTGTATTTTTTATCATCTATTACCCTCTGGATAATCTCTAAAATGGCAGCTAGGTGATACTGTGGATGAAGTACTGGGCCTAGAGTCAGAAGACTCATTTCCCTAAGTTGAAATCTGACCTCAGATATTTACTAGCTCTGTACCTGGGCAAGTCACTTAACCCAATGTGCCTGAATTTCCTCACTAGTAAAATGAGCTGGAGAGGGAAAGGACAAACCACTCCAGTATCTTTGCCAAGAAAACTACAAATAGGGTCACAAAGATTCAGACTTGACTGAAACTGACTGAACTACAACAATATTAATCTCCAAAGTATCAATGACCTTCTAAAATTGAATAATATAGACAGAGTTGAATATATAAAAATATAGACATAGGAGATAAAATATAATAAAATAACTAACTCTTCCTTACCAGTAAAATTATTTTACAGTTCTTAACAATAACAATACTTGTATTATTAAACTCAAAAATATGAATAACATTTTCTAAAACAACATCTCCATGAAAAACAATTTATTGAAGATTATCTGATTAGTCAGAAGTATGTAGAATCTCATTTGAAATATCTGATTCTATAACACAATGCTCTCTCTTCCTTCACAGGTAACTTTGGGTCTGAAAACCATTTTTCTGTCTGATACAATAAGGAATTCAATCTTATGATGTTGTCCTGTTCATTTTCTAGATGTTTCAGATTATAATTGGAATCTTTGGGAATGGCTTACTCCTTTACTTATACAGCTCTAATTTAATCACTTGCCCAAGGATAAGAACCATTAGCCTGGTTTTAATTAATGTGGCCTTTTCCAACATTATGATGATTCTCTTCAGAGAAGTACCATGGGCAATTCAGATCTGCATCCAGGAAATTTTCTTAGCTGATGCTGAATATAAAATCATAATTTATTTGCAAAGAGTGTGCCGAGGTTTTTCCCTTTGTACTACCTGCTTCCTGAGTGTCTGCCAGGCCAAGATCATCTGCTCCAGCAGCCCCAAATGGGTTGAGCTCAAAGTCAGAGCCCCAAAGTGCATTGTTCTATCCTGTGTCTTCATGTTTGGACTCATTCTGTTGATAGATATGATTGTGACTCTATATGTGACTGGAACCAGGAACAACACAAACAATGAGTTGAACAGGAACCTACGGTATTTTTCTACACATAGGTATGCCATGACTACCTCAAAACTTATAATCTGGATTTCATTTTACAATGCAGTGTTTGTGGACATCATGGCCATTACCAGTGGCTACATGGTGCTTGTTTTGTACACACACCACCGGCAAGTCCAACACACTCATAAGACCAGCTATAGCCCCAATGCCTCCGCAGAGACCAGAGCCACCAAAATCATCCTGTTGCTCATGAGCATCTTTGTATGTTTTTATTCAGTCAGTTCCCTCTTTATTATTTTGTTAGATAATTCTAAAGACACAAACCAATGGGTGATATATGTCAATGTGTTTTTTAACTTGTGTTATCCAGTAGTCAGTCCCTTTGTTTTAATCTGCAGTGACTCTCAGATCCCCAGTCCTTGTAATGTTTACAAAAGGATGAAAATGGCTTATCTCCTTTCATGAAAACCTAAGAAAAATGTGTAAAGTCAATGAGCCACAAAATTGTGAGGTTAAAAAAACACTCAAATCTCACTCTGTCCAAACCTCTCATTCTAAAAAAAAAAGGCCATTGGAGCAAAATATCAAGTTTCTAAAAATCTGAAAATCATTATTTTGCTTTCTCAAAGCTAAATTCCTTTACATATGGGCCATTCTGTTGAGAACAATGACAAATCGGGGGGGGTCAATGGAAAAGAGAGGAATGTTCCAAGAAGGTTGGTAATAATTTCAATGCGGTCCTGTCCTTCATAGAAGGAAGACATTTTAATAGTTATCAAGTTCAATACACTTATACTTGAATTTCTTCTTCTCATAGAGATAAAACTTAGGGAAATTAAGGAAAAGTCACCCAATTACTAAAATGTTCAATATAGCAATATAGTTGCAGCAATGGTAAGTTTTATTTGTTTGTTTGTTTGCTGATCAATATAGGATAGAAATATGATAGAAAAAGCTAAGAAATTGGTATTAATCTAATATCTCCAAGGGCTATGGGTCTTGCAAATTAAACACTGTAGAATAAGTTGCAATCTATAAAGCATACTAGTTTATATACCAGGCTCTATGCCAACAACATATGTGAATTTTGTTTTATTGAACAAATGTTCTTTGCCTAAGTTGTCGGTGGATGATTAGGGAGGGTAAATGGTTGACTAAAGGCTATGTGAAGAAATACAAGAAAAGAAGGGAGGTGGAGATTGCAAAGTACTCATTTGTCTTTTGAAATCTCTTTGCTGTAGAGACAGTGGCAGAAGTTGAAACTGTAAAACAGAGTACTGTTTTATACCAGAACATTTCTTATTCTATAATTGGTAGCAGGAAATAGTTGGTGCTACCCAGGGCATATATATCACTTTTTGACTCTGAAAGCTACATAATAGTGTTGGACATAGGGATTAAGAAAAAAATGTAGAATTGGTATGAAACAGATTTTACTGCCAAAGAAAACTAGTCACTAAGAGCTAGGCTATTGTATCTCTTCTGTACAAAGAAAGGTACTATTGGCTTATGCCGATTGCTTAGTATTATTACATTTTTGAAACTTCTCTGAATTGTCTTCCTATTTCTGGAAAGAAAAAGAACTGAAGTCAGGAGCGATGGATCTCATTACCCAGTATGCCGAATCATACCCAATTAGGAACCTAAAGGCCTCTGCATTTGCCAAAGTATTATGAGAAAAGTATTTCTTAGCCTGTGGACTTCCTTTCAGGATCTACTCATAACAAGGTAAAGTCTTTCAAAGTACAATGTTCAAAGAGATATTGGTTCTGGTTCATATTCAAAAGCTTGGAATAGCACCCTATTGTTCAGAAGGTGATCCATAACTGGAAGTCTTTAATCCAATTCTGTTGAGTGTGTTAGAGATACCGTGACCAGAAGATGAATTTCACTGGAGCCAGCATGTGTCTTTTATGGTACATATATAGAATTGTACTGGGAATGATGTCAATGGTATTATACCCTACCTACTGATAGTTGAACTAAAGTCACAAATATCTTTTGACATATGTTTTAAGGTCTCTGAGGAAAGAGAGACTATAGATATTCAAAACTGGGATACCTGTTAGTTGAGAAAAATTGAAAGAAACTTACTACCTGGTGATGTTATCAATGAGAGGAATGTTCCTATGATGTATAAATAACTGTTTCTATGATATTTGTGTTCAGTGTCAGGACCTTCACAAAGATGATAGAGTCCTCTTAAGAAATCTTAGTATTTATGAGAAATGTATGATAGCAAACAAAAAGAAAGCTTCTCTATACTTAATTGAAGAGAAACTAGGCAATTTACCTGTTTACAAAGTAGCCTTTTAGAGTGGTCAGGGCTCAGTAAAAACAATTCTTCACAATCATATGTTGATAACTGGTGAATTAGTTGGCCTCCCAGATCAGGACACTGTACAATTATAGAGGAAGCTCTTCCCTTAATTGTTGTTATAGCAATGTAAACATAGATCAAAGCAAAACACAAAAATAATCCATTATGGATGTACAGAAGAAATAATCTTTAAGCTATTACCTGAGCCATGTAGCTGCCTCAATAATATCTGTAACAGAAACCCAATTAATTCTACAAATTTAGAAATGATGTCATAGTCAACCTCTGTATTAGATAGATCTATATGTAGATGTTTTTATACACACACACAACATATACACACACAGAGTTTCATGTAGTTGTAATAGGTAGATTAGGAAAAGAAGTAAAGAGAACCCAAGATCCTCTTTATAAATGAATACCAATTTATTATTTAAATGAACCGATGGGGAAAAACAATATGTACACATATATACATACACACAAAAATATTCGTATATACGTACTCACATACAAATATATACATACCTACATTAGTTGATGGTATAATGGATAGATTGTGAGGCCTGGACTTAGAAAGACTCTTAGAGTTCAATTTTTAGTTACACCTACTACCTGTATGACCTATCTCAACTTCTATTTGCTTTAATTTCTTTGACTTTAACATGTGGATAATAATAACACCTACCATACAGATTGTTGTGAGGGTTAAATGTGATAATATTTGTAAATAGCACTTACCATAGTGCCTAGCACATCACTGGAACCATATAAATGCTCATTCTCTTCATTCTTCCTTTTTCATATACCTAAATGCACATGCATATACATATATTCATATACATGTATGAAGTGGACATATGTATATGGATATATGAACATATGGATATATACTTGTCCAGAGAAACATAATAAATATATTTCAGAGAAGGGCCTTAAGTTCAGTTTTTCTTAGCTCCAAGATTTTTTGAATCATCTGTATACCATGTTGTCTTTAATAGTCAATGATATATATTTTTAAAAAAAACCTCCAAAATTTTTTTTCTAGAGATCTTGAATAGGTTTTGAATCTTCTTCCAATTACATGTAAAAACAAGTTGTTGTTTTTTTAAATTTTGTGTTCCAAATTATTTCCCTCTCTCCCTTTCCTTGCATTTTCTGGAGACTTTAAGTAATTTGATATAGCTTATACATATGGCATCATGCAAAACATATTTCCATTTTAGTCATGTTGTGAAAGAAGATAGAGGAAAAACAAAACAAAACAGGAAAAAATGGAGTGAAAATTATTATGTGTTGATCTTCATTCAGACTCTGTCAGTTCTGTGGAGGTGGATAGCATTTTGTTATTGTGAGACCTTGGGATTGTCTTGGATCATTGTATTGTTCAGAATAGTTAAGTTTTTCACAGTTGTTCATTGTTCTTACTGTGTATAATGTTCTCCTGGTTCTATTCATTTTACTTTGCAGCAGTTTGTGTAAGTCTTTCCAGGTTTTTCTGTATAGCAGCTCTTTTGTGGTGGCAAAAATCTGGAAATTGAAGTAATGCTCATCAATTAGGGAATGGCTGAAGGAGTTATGGCATATGATTGTATTTCAGTGTTATTGTGCTGTAGAAAATGAGGAGAATAGTTTCAGAAAAAATGGCAAAACTTATATAAACCGATACAAAGTAAAGTGAGCAGAATGAGGAGATCATTGTGCACAGTGACATTAATGTTGTAATCAAAAGCAATTGTGGAAGACTTGGCTACACTATGAATACAATGATCCATGACAATTCCAAAGGAATCATGATGACAAAATCCTACCCACCTCCAGAGAAACAACTGATAAATTCTGAGTCAAAGTTGAAGTATATTATTCTAATATATTTTTCTAGCATTTTGGGGGAAATATGACTAATGTGGAAGTGTTTTGCATGATTTCATGTGCATAATCAATATAGTATCCCTGCCTTCTCAGTGGCTAGGGGAGGAGGTTTGAAGGAGAAATATAACTTGGAATTCAAAATTTCATAAGAAAATGTTGCTAAAATAAAATAATAATGTATTTATTTTTTATTTTAATTAAAAAAATTACTTACTTTATTAATTTCATTGAATATTTCCCATAAATTTGCATTAAATATATGCAAAATTTTAACATTTTTCTTAATTTGAATATCAAATTTTTCCTTCCTTTCTGCTGCTACACCACCCCTTGAGAAGGCAAAAAATATGATATTGCTGAAACTTGTGAAGTTATGCAAAATTACTTTATATTATCCATGTTGCAAAAAGAAATATACCCATAAAACCAAGAAAAATAAAAGAAATGAAAAAAGAATGCTTTTATGTGTAATCAGAGTTTATCTGTTCTTTCTCTGGAGATTCATAGAATATTCACAATGGATCCTTCAGAATTGTTTTGGATCATCATCTGCAGCAAAATAACTAAGTCTTTCACAATTCATCATCATTATGATATTGGTGTTTCTGTATATAATGTTCTCCTGGTTTCGTTACTTTGCATCAGTTTATGTAAATCTCAGGTTTTTCTGAAACCATACTTTTTTTTTGTAATTTCTTACAGCATAATAGTGTTCCATCAAAACATATATCACAACTTATTATTCCATTCCCCAATTGATGGACAGACCCTTATTTTCTAATCCCTTACCACCACAAAAAAACTGCTATAAATAGGATTGTAAAAATAAGTTCTTTTTCCTTTTATCTCTTTGAGATAGAAATCTAGTAGGGGTATTGCTGGGCCAAAGAGTAGACACAGTTTTATAACTCCTTTTTCTGAATTGTTCTCCAGAGTGGTTGGACTAATATACAACTTCACTAACAGTGCAAAAGTGTCCTAATTTTTCTACAACTTCTTTAGTATTTTTATATTCCTTTTTTGGTCATGTTAACCAATATGATAGATATGAGGTAGTATCTCAGAGGTGTTTTTATTTGAATTTCTCTAATTGGGGAAAGGTTTTCTTCATAACTTCTGTTCAGTTCCCCCATATATTTAAGAAATGAGGTTTTCTCAGAGAAATTTTCTGTAAAATTTTCCTTCTAACTTCCTGGTTTCCTGAAATTTTGGCTGCATTAGTTTTGTTTTTGCAAAAACTTCATAATTTCATGTAATCAAATTTCACGTAATCAAAATTACCCATTTATCTATTCCCAACCCCTCTTAATTCCAGTGCTTCCCCAACTCTAATCATTTATTTTTCCTTTTCATATCTTGCTTTGTATATATTTATTTGCATGTTGTCTCCCCCATTTGATTGTAAGCTCCATGTGGATAGTCTCCTTTTTGCCTCTTTTGGTGTCCCCAGTGCTTAGGAGATTGCCTGGGGCAGACAACTTAATAAATTTATTACTTAATAAATATGTATTGAATGAATGAAGTTGTCATTTCTATGTAGATGATTGCCAGGTCTATATATCCCACTGTATCCTCTTTTGTAATGCAGAATCTAAAATCACCAAATGCCTCTTGGCCATCTAAACCTCAACATGCAGAAAAGAGAACTCATTACCTATTCCCAAGAAATCATCTTCTAATCTTGTCTTTTCTTGTCTTGTCTTGTAACCTTGACTTCCACTCTTCCTACCCCAATTTAATAAACTCTTTTGGATCCTTAATATTACCATGACAAAAAAAAATATCAGACATTCTGGAATAAAACTCTCACAGCTTTATGATTTCAAATATTTCCGATCTTCTCATACTTTCATCATTTCTATGTACTTAAAGGTCCAGTTTCCCTGGACCTTACTTTTCCTAAAATAAAAATCCATCCATAAGCTCCATGTGATTTTTACAAATTTAAGGTTTGTGACATACTTGTATTAAACAAATCTATCAGTACCATTTTTTCCAATAGTATGTGCTCGCATCATGTTTGTATCACATTTTGCTAAATCTTGCAATATTTCAAACTTTCTTATTATTATTATAGCTCTAATGGTGATCTATGATCAATGGTCTTTGGTGTTGCTATTGTAATTGTTTTAGGGTGCTTTTAGGGTGTTGCTATTGTAATTATTTTAGGGTGTGAGTGTTCTGATTGCTTTTTTCACTGACCGTCTGCTATGATAGAAATGTTCTTTTTTCTCAACTCTCAACTTTTTAATTAGTCATACAACATTTTAAGTATTGATCCTAACTTAGTGACTACTTAAATTTATTGCATAAACTATCTTTCTGTTTATGAATACTGTGAGAGGTAAGAAACAGTTATATTTCCATATAAGGAAATGGAGAGAAAAGGTAGCTCTAGGTCAGAGGTTCTAGAACTAGCTAAAAGTGGATGAAACTTGTTGTTTGGTTAAAGAGGCTGGAAGTAGGAAAAGGTTAAGCTTTACTGAGAGCGTGTGTGTGTAATGGGCTCATTAATACTGACTTCTCTGCCCAGCAATAGCACAAAACTAGGCACATTTAATATGTTAATGGGAGGGGAGACATGTTATGAAGCGGGGATATCAGGAAGCATGTAACCCAAAAGAGTCTAGACCAATCCTGACTCTGGAGGGAGGAGTAGGACTGAACTAACTGTATAAAGCTTGCTCTTGATTCTGTACAGTGTGCATGTGTGTCCTTTTGGGGTACCACATATACCTGCTTCTTGCAAGAACCATAAATAAATGTTTTCTTTGCTCACTTCGGTTTAAGTTTTGTTTCTTAAGGAAGGACAGAACTCTGCATGGTATGTTTCTAGGGGAGCAGTGAGTTGCGACTGCATGCTTGGGCTAAACCCCTAACCCTACCAAGGAGTGACTGAACCTCGTTTCTCATGATATCATTGATAAAATGTTTATGAAGTCAAGATTCAGTACTAATTTTTATCTAGTAAAAATAATTATACACACTAATAACTACTATGAATATTTAGTCATTTTTGTTTATTCCTATCGTTTCTATCTAAAAACTCTTATCATATGTCCTCAAAGATGGCTGGACAGATTTTTGGATAGAGAGAGAGAGAGAGAGAGAGAGAGAGAGAGAGAGAGAGAGAGAGA
>NW_020954584.1:44001-92975 GCF_900497805.2 Vombatus ursinus
GAGAGAGAGAGAGAGAGAGAGAGAGAGAGAGAGAGAGAGAGAGAGAGTGAGTGAGTAAGGTTATTTTAACCCAATCTCTTCTTACACAATTCTTAAATGTTTTGTAATCTTTCTCTTTTCCTTTTCCTTTATTAATGCTTAGTTGATTCATTCAGACTATCAAGATGAGTGAAATAAAGTGAAGTAGAGTAAAAGAGTGAAAAAGAGTCTACATTTCAGGGAAAGGATCCCCTGTGGCTAGAGTCATGCAACTTTATCTTTAAACTAGTTTTTTCTAGCATTAGCTTCTACTTTAGGTCTCTGTGGTACAGAAATTTCAAGGCTCATGTGGGCAGATGATGTGGGACCTTAGGAGGTGCTCATGATGATCCATCAATCATTTCTAACAATATCACTCTTACCCATGAGTGTCTGTCCTTCTAAGGTTACCTTCAAAAAAGTCTATATTTATATTAGGTATAATGATTAGTTATTATATAGTTAGTTTCCCCTATCCAAAAAGTGAGATTTGTTAGCTGAGATACTATTTCTACTTTTTGTTCATATCCTTATCATCTTTCTTAGTGTCTATCAAATATTTAGATCTTATGAAAATTTGTTGATTCATTATCCCCTCCTTTTCCCTCCATGCACTCCCTAGTACACTGAAGTAGCTTCTACTTCTTCATATATCACTGGATGAATACACACTATCCCATATTTATTTTGTCACCATAGGTTCTGTCATATTTCCCACCTTCCTCAAAGCATTTTTTTCTAATTCAGGTCTCATCTTTCGTGCTTGTTTCTGAGTTCCTACATCACTAAAAATCTTTTTCCCTGCTGCCATACTATTTTTTTTTCTGATTACAGGAGGCTTTTGCAGAAATGCCAGAGAAGGTCAATAATGTTTAAGTCTCTATAATCCCATTATGGCTTATTTCAATTCATACCCCAAAAGGGTATTTGAAATCTTCAAAAGCTGAGGCATGAAGGAACTAGGGCAAAGGAAAGTGGATTAGGATGAATGATACTACACAAAATCATTTGTATAAGAGAATTCCCAGAATACTTGCTGGATAAGAATAATCACATTCTAGATGGTGGAGCTGTGAACATGATGGCCATTAGATTATTTAATCACTATAACATGCACATGGCAATGAAAGAACTTTTCTTGCACATTATAGTAAGTACAGAACTTAGGAAATTGATCAGAGATGATGAGAACATAGATTTACATCAGGACTATGATTGTCCACTTATTCAACCACCCCATCCTATAGCTGGAGAAACAAAATCCCAGAGAATTTAAATGAAAGTTTTAGTCACAAAATAAGTGGTATATCTAAAATGTAGAACCAGATTTTCTGTACTTAAAATCAATTTTTTTTGTGGTGGGAATCAGGGTAAGTATTGGGTGGATTTGGTGGAGGGGGTTTTTTGAGCAAAATTTATCTGCAGACCTTGCTTAAAACAACCCAGTTACCTGTTTCTGAAGTCTTTAAATATTGTGTCAATAGAGAAACTATCTCAGACATCATTTGCAATTTAATTTTATATTCTAGGTTTGGTTCCAAAAGCATGTTTTTAAAATAAATTTCTTTAAGGCAGAGACTTTGGTCTACAATGCCCTCTTCCTTCCATCTCCCCATAATGTCTGACACCACTCTGGATTTTCAAATCATAGTTAAAATCACTGTAAGTTGGATCTAGACTATTGTAGTTTGTGTAAATGTTCTAAGACTTGCTCGTTTGTGGTTTCTCTGCAAAATTGTTTGACGTACCTAAGCATTAGGATTTTCAATACTTCTATTCCAGTAAACAGATGAAACAAAAATTGGAACATAATGGCACTTGCAACAGTAACTTCTGAGATGTAGCGTAAGGAAATAACTTTCTAAAATAAACTTTCCAGTCATTATTTACTTATTTGTTTCAAGATCTATTGATTTTAAAAACATTCATTCTTGGCATCTATTACTGTTTGTGTCCCAAATGAATAATAAATTAATAAAAAAATCACAAGGTGAATTACTGATCCAGTAAAATAAATGACCACCTTGGCCCTATTTAAATTGCATGTCTAATTCTCCTTTTTGAGTCTCTTACATTTTTGACATAAAGTTGGAACTGAATTTCCTCTTTGGCTCTTTTGCTTTATTAGGGATGTGGAACATTTTTTCATTTCATTAGTATCTTACATTTCTTCCTTTCAATATAGCCAGTTTCTACTCTTAACCATATATGTTTTGGATAATTATTCTTAAACCTATAAATTTAAATCTGAGATATTTATCAGCAAGACTTCCTGAAAAACTTCAATTACCTATTTCCATTATAATATTATAACTTTGCTTATGCAAAAAAATGTTAAAATAACTAAAATTTTTCACTTTATCTCTTTCACCTGTTTGGTTATGATTTCTAACTTTATCAATAGATATAAATAACTAGATGTCACAGCCCTGAACTCAGAAGCTAGAAGAACAAAGTTCAAATGTGGTCTCTGACACATTTACTAAATGTGTGGTCCTAAGTATGATCTGTTAACCACTGTCTTTCTCAGTTTCTTCATCTGGGAAAGGAGAAATTACTTGCTTTTGTCAAACTGTCTTTTGACAAAAAATGAATAATATCTGTAAAGTACTTTGTGAGCTCTAAAGTATTTATGTAAATTCTAGAAAAAATAATAAAGATGATTTCTTCCTTGCTCTTTTAATTTAAATTTCTCCTTTCATGTCTACATTATATAATACATTTGCAATTTATCTAGCTATATTATATAAAATATTGATTTATACCTAATTTCTTCCAGATACCAAGAAAGTACTTTTAAAATGAAATGCCCCAAATCACCAAATATGTCGACTTTGTTACTTCTCTTATTTCCAATGAAAAGAATATGAAATCCTACTTGGAAATCTCTGCAATTTAAATCATCTTAATGCCCATAACCATATGTTTTTCCTCAGGTTGCTTTAGTTATAGGTGCAATCTTTATTTGCAAGAAAAATAAGGGATGATTTGTCATCATAAAATCTTGTGGATCATTTACCTGATCACAATAAAGATAAAAGAAAGATGAAAAGTACCTACATATATACAAAAAATATTTATAGCAGGTCATTTTTGGTGGCAAAAATTGGAAATTGAGGGGATGCTCATTAATTGGGGAATGACTAAACAATTTTTATCATGTGATTGTGACAGAATACTATTATGCTATAAGAAATGACAAGGGGAGTAATTTCAGAAAAAAATGGCAAGATATATACGAACTGATACAAAATGAAGTGAGAAGAAGCAGAAGATCATTGTCCACAGTAAGAGTAATATGGTGATAATGATCAACTGTGAGACTTGGCTATTATGATCAATACAATGATCCAACACAATTCCAAAGAGTCATGATGAAAAAATGCTAACAACATCCAGAGAGAGAACGGATGAGCTTAGAGTGCGAATTGAAATAGAGTTTTCTTACATTATTTTTCTTGCATATATATGTATATGTTTATGCATATATGTAATGTGAACCCCAATTTATTAGAGCCTGTTCTAAGAAAAAGACAAACAAAATTGGGGCATATGTGTCCGTGGTTTAATTTCTCTCAAGCTGGCTCAACATGCATCGCATGGATGTTCAGTCCAAAACTGGGTCCCCCTAAGGGGGCCAGTTCAGAACTAGCTTGATTTGGGAATTTGGGGTATAGCACTATATGCCCTTCAAAGAGTAGGTGTTCTCAAGGGGTGTCAATCAACCGTGATTGGTTGACATACTGGAAGGTGGGTTATATTAAAATGAGATCTTGAGTACATGCTTTCGATCACTTAGTACAAAGGGGACAATATATAGCAAGAGAATACCACCAACAATACTAGTGCTATAGATTTTTCATATCAGAGGAATAGCTTTCTGTCCACGAATGAATGTCCAGAAGCTTGAAGAAGAGCAAAACAAGCTCTACTTGGGCACACATAACAATTAAAATGAAATTAAAAAAATAGAAAAGGAATCACCCATCTATCTGGTGGAGAATGGAAAGAAGCTTGGTTCTCTTGATAAACTCTAAGGAAAGAGAACAAAGGTAAAGAAAAATGAGCTCAGTAGACACATCTTACAATAATGACCATTACTTGTTGTAAGTAAGTTTGCAAACTAGTCATTGTCTTCTTGCTTGTGACTGAAAGGCAATATCTTCTTCATCCCATGTTCTACCATATCTGAAGATCACTGGATATGACTCCAACAGTTTCAATGAAAATGCCAATTTGAATCAAGCAGGTGCTGCTCCACTAATGCTAGACGCATTCTCCCATCCTGCTGTCAACATAACCCATTAGGAACCAATCATTCATGAGACCTATTTTTCAGAATTTAACCCACACTTTATTTCAACTTCCTATTCTTGACTAAGCAATATAATGAGTGCTTTTAAACATGAAGCTTCCTGTATCAGGGATATGAAACCCTGCCTTTTGGATCAGGTAAAACCTGTCCCAGCAAGGACAGGGCTAATTCAAGAAAGAATATGTAATATTGTATATCTCAGACAGTCAACAGAAAGCCAGGTGGTAGAATGGATAGAATCCTTTACTTTAAGTCAGTAAATTTGAGTTCAAATAAAGTCACTTATTATCTCCAAATCCAGTATCAAGTCATTTAGATTCTCTCAGTCTCCTTTTCCTCATTACAGTACAGATCAGGCTGCACAATAAGTGGCCTGCCAAAGGATTTCAGGCAGCTGTCATGTGACTCACAGCAACCAACCGTTATCTACCTATCTCTAACCTAACCTATCTGCAGTCTGAAGAAGTTTACAAGTTGTACAGGTCTAGTATAGATAGACCTATACAGAGTTCAGGGTAGACAGAATTATTGGAAAAATTAGTCCACCTTGTACTCTGTATCTACTACATACTGTTGAGTACTATCATGTCTCCACATCTTAAAAAAATCAAAGAAAAAATATACTCATACACACAGAAATACATACAACACAGCTGCTTCTACAATTCCCTCAATTGTCATCCAATTTTTTTTCTTTTAAACAAACTCCTAAAAAAATCATCATTTTCTACCTACAGATAATGTGAGAAATGAAAGAGTTAAGTTTCCACATAAGCAGAGAAGAAATCAGCGCAGACAGGCTAACTTTTCCGACCAGGGTGGGGAGTGATAACACAATTCTAGGCACATAATGTATGTTAGGGGTGGGTCATATAAGGAAGATTGTAACCCAGAAAGATTAGGACCAATCCTGATCCAGAAGGGAGGAGTTAGGCAATTACTAACTATAAAGATTGCTCTGGCTTCTTTTACTGTGTGCATTATCTCCCCTTCCAAGGAGACGTGCCCACTTCTCTTGAGAATCAAAATGACGCACTTCAATGTCTTTAATAAAAAGTCTTTGAGACACCAGTCTTTGGAACAGAGTCTGGGGTCATCTTTATAACACTATAACAAAAGTAATAATTTTATGTGATTGTTGTGACTACCAAATACTATGTCTCTAAAATGCAGGGCAAAATTAATTATAATTAGTTTTAGCAAAAACAGAGTCATTTATTTTTTAGAAAATTCTCAAGGATCTCTAGATTTCAGGAATTGGGACACTCACATATATATCAGTGCTCAGAGATTACTACCTCTTTTGTTCCAGTGACTTTGAAAAGTTTTTATTCTACCTTTCATATTATCAGGCAAAAGAAAGAAAAAAAGTTTCTCTCCCAAATGCCAGGAGTTGCTCCTTTAGAGATTCTAATTAATTACTTTTAACAGCTGATGTGTATTTTTACCTGAGGCAAAGGGTTGTTTATTCTTCAGACACGTTCCAGATTCCTTCTGCAAACTTTAGTTTTTGAGGGGACATGGTAATTATGGCTTTTGGGGGAGATGACCTCAGTAAAGGCTGTGCCTATAACTCCAGCACTGCCCACTCTCACAAAACATATACATACAAATATGCACATACACAGTCGAACACTCACATACCCACACAACTCTAGCCACTGCTTTGGCAGCATGGATCACACTGGTGAGTAACTTTAAATATTTGTCACAGAGATAGAGAATCCTAGAAATCTCATCTAGGAGAAAGGAATTGCTTCTCTCAGTGTTTGGAATATAGAAGGGACCTTATAGATGAAGCCTCAATAGGTATTATTCTGTCTTTAAATTATAGCAAGGACCTTTCCTAGGTACCTGTCTGGTATCTCTGCTTATGTCCCCTCCCAAATGTGGTACCCAACCAGTCTAAATGGTGTAGTACTCAGATGGATATGGTTTAGATGTTGGGAGATATTGCACTGTAACAATCCTGGGAGAAAACTGGGAAGTAATTATTCCCTTTTTGACTAATGTTTCTTTTCTCTCTCTCTCTCTCTCTCTCTCTCTCTCTCTCTCTCTCTCTCTCTCTCTCTCTCTCTCTCTCTCTCTCTCTCTCCCTCTCCCCACCCCTTCCCTCTGTCCAAATATGATATCATACCCACACCTGCAGGTGTTCTGCACAAAGGAATGTAAATTTTGATCACTGGATCCATTTTTTTTTCCTTAAAAACTATGCCTTACATTTAAATCACTCTGGCCTTCATGGATTGGCCAACCAGAAACCGGAGAGTCTTACCCTCCCAGATTGATTTTTCTTTTTTGGACTAGGTAAAGAGGCCATTCTCTTGCCTCGTTTCTTAGCTAGCCTTAATCCCTGATTGAGGGGTTGCTTCAGTCAAACTGAGACCTGTCAAAGACCTTAGTTTAAAAGGTCAAGGTTTCCCACTCCATCCAGGGCAATTACCAGTTGTCCTGATTTATGTTTCTCTACTGAACCCAAATGGTTCCAGAGGAAAAGAAGAAGCTGGTGACTTTGAACAGCTCTACCTTACTTAAATCAAATTCACTTGCATGTCACAGCATCACCTCCTTGTGTCATGGTCCTCTTCAAGAAGGGTAAACAACAATAATAACAACAGATCAGGGGAGGGAACTCTAACTTTTGAGTCTGAGCTCAACGCAAGACTCAGCAGAAGTTTCTGATCTGTGATTCAGGCTCAGTGTGTTAGAAAAGTCATTATAAACTATCTAATGACCTCACTGTGAAAGCTCAGAGTCCTGGCTGACTTGTTGCATTGGCAGAGCAGGATAGCACTCAGACCCCTGGCTGCTTCTCTCAATGGCTTGAGCCTGTCGCCTCTTCTCTCACTCAGGTTGCAGGGCTTTGAAGGAATGTGGATGACAGGCTGAGAGTTCTTGAGGGATTGTTAAAGTAAATGATCCACAGCCTAATCTTTCTTCCTGTGCCAGTCATATAGCCTTACAGATTCTGAGCAGAGAAGTCAGAGTAGTTGATCTAAAGCCCTCATTTTACAGGTGAGGGAACTGAAGCCCACAGAGATTGAGTGATTCTTTAAAACTGATACAAAGTCACGGCTGATTTGTATTGTTTTTGAATGAATGTGCTTTCTGACCTCTATGCAGCTCTCTTCTACTGCCTTATTCTGCTTACCAGACGTCATTCACTGCCTTTTTGATTTCATTGTAGTTTTGACTGTGTTATTTGACTATTTTATCTATATATAAGACAGAGTTTTTGACCCTTCATTTCTGTCTCCTACACCATTTCCTCTGACTTTTTCTTTACTCTTTACCATAAACCTAACTTCTGCCCCTCTAATAATCATGATTAATTGAAGATTTAGTGACTTTCTACATTTTAAAATTTACTTTTTACACATTAGGAAAAACCATCTCTCTGTCTTTGTGCTTCAGATACCCTGGATGCCCATGAATCATGGTGAAATTCATGGTTACTCAAATTAAAAGCACAGGACTTGGGTTCAGATTCTTACTTCCACTTAGTGCCTGTGCTGTCTTACAGAGATCATTTCATTTTAGCTCCAGATTTTAACAATAATAATGAAAACAGTATTGATAAAGAGGCCATTTAACTAGCTATAGCCTAAGGATTCTTCCAGCAGTAGCTTCAATATTGAAGTATCTCCTTGGCAGGGAAAGGACTCTGTCCCCATTCAACCCCCAGGGTTTTTGAAGAATAGACAGGCTGATACTAAGCAATCAGGTCTGCCAAGAATTCTCTCAGGCAAAGTAACGGAGGGGTAAGTACAAATGGGGAGGGGAGGGCATAAAATTTGTATGTGAAGCATTTACTTAAATGTTGATTATAAGACCTTTGGGCGTCTTCATTCTTTTAGACTAGGTTGTAAAAGGGAAGTGCAGAGAGCTCCTGGGAGTGAGCATTATGCCAGATTTAATATCCTGACATAATCTTTTCCACTGGACTTTAAAGACAAATTGCAAGAGTTTGGAAATTTGCGCTGACATCTCTTCAAGGTCTGTAGCCCAGGGAATTGTGTTACTCCCCAAAATAATGATAAGTAAAAAGGTCAGTGGTTATTTCTTAGGTGATTATTCTATGTATTTTATATGGAGCAAACTTCAGTGTTTAAAAGGCTAATGTAGAATGAGATAATTGGCCAGCTATGTTTATAGGAATGAAGTGGGTGCAGAAATCCATCTGACAGAAATTGGGAACATAACTTTCATGACAAAGAAGTCCTACATAGTTTGACATTTCTTTATTCTTATTGTAATTATATTAATTGGCCATGAGCTCAAATTAAATACCATTAATTTGATATGAAAGATAATTTCTGAAGTAATTACTATTTTGACATAATTTAATAATAATGCTAATATTAATTAAATGACAATAATGACATCAACAATAATTTACAAACTGTATAAACCTCTTTTTCTGTAATTTTTTTCTTCAGCTCTCTCCTCTTCTCTCTCTTTTTCCCCCTCTCCCAGTGCACTATGTGAAGCAGTGGATGGAGTACTGAATCTGGAGTCAGGAAACTTGAATTCTAATCCAATTCCAAATATTTAATAGCTGTGTGACCCTAGACCAGTCACTGAACCTCCTCTCCCTCAGTTTCCCCAACTGTGTAATAAGAATAACAATTCATCTACTCGGAGTTTTGTTTACTTAGCTAGTTGCCTCACACATTGTAGGTGCTTTCTGAATGCTTCCTTCTTTTCTCATTTCCTTGTTTCCAGCATTTTGTCTTTCCTTCCTTTTTTCCTTCCAACTTTCTTTTTCTTAGTTATACATGAGTGTACATTATATAAAAATATACATGTATGTATATATACACGCATGTTACATGTATATGCATGGAATATATATGTATAAGTTATCTCTATTGTTTGTATATGAGCTGCCAATCAATGTCCCTAAAGTTGATTGTATTTGTTGTAAGTAGCAATGATATTGCCTCTGTGGTTAGTCCTCTTCTTTCTGAAACAAAGTCACTGTGTTCCTATTTATGTTGTCTGCTATTCTCAAAGCAATTCCTTTTTAGCAGGTCTCTGTTCTGACTAGCAAGCAAGCTTTGTTTCAATATTCTTGAATTCCTGTTTTAATGAAAATGTCCATTGCACATCTTTTTTTTTAAATAATTCTTTAATGTGTAATTAATGGCTAGGTTCAGGGTCTTTCTTGTTATCCATAATATGAATATATTTATAAATGAATGCAGTTACTGTACTTCACATTGTAATTGCTTCACTTGGGAGATTTCAAGTTTAATCTCTTCTACCTAGTTATCAATTTCCCACCTCAATCTTCTTGTTTAAATACTTTGTAACAAATTCATAGAGTTTACCAATGATTATTTCTCCATATCTTTTCCTTGGACTTCAGATTTCTCTGAAACAAAAATTAATCCTCCTGTCAAATGTACTTGATGGATTTATCTTCACATAACCCACATTTGCAACAGTTAAAAACATCTGTTTTCACAATTTACCTTGATGTTGGAACAATTGATTCATGTGGGCCATGATTTCAATAAAGAAGAGGTTATTTTATTATTTTTAGGAATTCATGATTTATTACCCAATTTGTTCCAGTATAAAATAATATGCTTCTTTTCACAATCTTCAGCCCCTCGGTTGTAGTTGTCTCTTTAGTCAAATGTTCTCAAAAAACAAAAAAGTCAGTAGCATCTTTCTCTTTGTACTCAACTACACTCTTAAGAAAAGATTTATACACTTGTAACATAATCCTGCTGACAATAATCTGTCAAATTGTGATTTTGCTCAAGCCCCATAAAGGGACCAATCATTAATGAAAATTAAAAAAAAAAGTCTTAGAGCGCTCTAAGCAACATTCAAAGTTAAAGTAACCGGTCCTTGATCAGACAGATAGTAATACTTTGTTTGAAAAAAAAAAAGAAGCCAGTAAAAAGGCTTCGATGAGAGTGACTACTATGACTTAGCAAAAAATTCCGTAATTATTTCTTTGTTTTTCTTTTTTGTCTTTTTCTTTTTCCTTTGTTTTTTTTGGTTTCCAGTGCATGAGGTGATAAGGTTTAATGTCTGTCCAAGATAGTCAAAATGTCTAGTCTAAAATGGACATGTGTATGCCACAGTGATATTTATCAGGATTCTCAGTTTCTCTCCAAAATTAGTTTTGTTTCCTCTTTGTAACCAAGTCATACTCTATAACTCTGGCATGAGCTGAATGCCCATTTCCATAAGGCCCTGTTCTTAGTTTTTTTAGGGAGATGTTGAGTGCCTAGTAAACACTAAAGATTACTACCTTGAGTGTCATGGTCATGAACATTAATTTGGCCAGTGTATTTTATAAACCACTGCAATTCTTTTTAGGGGATGATTAAGAACCCCTAGGAAGTCAATCACATTCTCCTGAGTCATTTTATGAACTTTTGGGTATCCTTGAATTGCTGTTATGGAGTTGTTTTGGTAATGTCCAACTCTTTGTGACCCTATTTTTGATTTTCTTGGCAAAGATACTAGAATAGTTTCCCATTTCCTTCTGCAGCTCACTTTACAGATAAGGAACTGAGGCAAACAATGTGAAATGTGCCCAGGGACACAGCTAATAAGTGTTTGAGGCTTGATTAGAACTCAGGTCCTCCTGACCTCAGGGCTGGTGATCTATCCACTGTACCACCTAGCTGCCCCCCCATTTTTTTCTTTTTTTTTTGCAAATATGCAAGCATTATTTGATGCACAGACATGCATCAGAGCAAATACTTCTAAACATGAGTCACAGGTTCTGTATCTTTTTCAGTTTCATTCTACTCTCACAGCAAAATCCCTGTTAAGTCTTTGAGGAAAACCATTGCTTTCAGCTAATTTTCATACAAAAAGACTGATACATTCAAAGGCCAATAAATATTTAAGAATATCTCAAGTTACTATGCTATGATTTTATTTATCATTTCATTTATTTATTTATTATTTATTATTTTATTTATCATGATACTGAATTTTATTTAAAGATTT
Organism: Vombatus ursinus; assembly: GCF_900497805.2. Taxonomy (NCBI): domain Eukaryota; kingdom Metazoa; phylum Chordata; class Mammalia; order Diprotodontia; family Vombatidae; genus Vombatus; species Vombatus ursinus. The sequence continues at coordinate 55,316 of NW_020954584.1, forward strand.
TGTTTTCCAAAATTCAATATGAACATTTATTGGGCAAGTCCATGGTATGTACCTTTAAGAACAGAGAATGAATGGGCCCTTAAAATAGTATCATATTGGGTCATGTTTGGTAAGGCAACAGGGTATGCCAGGAAATGTCTTATACTTTAGTCTAACTATCAATCTGAATGAAGCAGATATAGAAGTAGGAAAAGAGCTCAGGAAAATTTGTTAGTTAAACTGAGGAGCCCAAGAGAGACATGGACAAAACCACAAAAGCCTACTGGGCCATCTAAGAAATCTATTAAAGTCAAGATGTGAGCAACTCTGAGTCACCTGTGAATATTGTCAGGAAGCAATGGTCAAAGTCTAAGTATTTCTGTATTAATGTAATGAACGTGGAAAAGCCTACAAAGAGAAGAAATGCCTTACTCTACATCACAGGATCCATACTGGAGAGAAGTCTCATAAATGTTGTGAGTCTTAGAAAGCATTCAGGCAAAAGGGAAACCTTGCTGTACACCAGAGAATAAGTATTGGAAAGGAACATTTTTAATTCAGAGAATATGAAAAAAGAGATTTAGGCAAAATACATAAAATATTATAAGATAATTTATTATAAGATACTATTATACCAGAGAGAAACTCATTCTGTCAGTGCACACAAAATCATTCACTTAGAGAGGGAAAATGACCAAACATTAAATTATGAAATTATTTTTTAAATTTTTTAAAATTCTTTTCTTTTTTATTTTTAGTTTTCAACATTTACTTACACAAGATTTTGAGTTCCAAATTTTCACCCAATCTCACCACTCCCCCCACCCCAAGATGGCATGCATTCTGAATACCCCTTCCTCTGGTCTGCTTTCCATGCTATCTCTCCCCCCCTTCCCCTTCTATTTTTCTGTAGGGCAGGATAGATTTCTGTACCCCATTTCCTGTATTTCTTATTTCCCAGTTGCATGTGAAAACATTTTTTTAAACATGGGTTTTTAAAACTTTGGGTTCCAAATTTTCTCCCTTCCTCCCTCCCCACCTACCCTCATTGAAAAGGCAAGCATCTTGATACAGGTTATAGATGTGTAGTTATGCAAAATGCCTCTATAGTAGTCCTGTTGTGAAAAACTAAATCTATTTCCCTTCATCCTATCCTACCCCCCATTTATTCTAGTCTCTCTTTTGACTCTGTCCCTCTTCAGAAGTGTTTGCTTTTGATTATCCCCTTTCCCAATCTGCCCTCCCCTCTATCAACCCCCTGCTCTGTTGTCCTCTTCCCCCCTTATTTTCCTGTAGGGTAAGATAGATTTCCATAACCCATTGTGTATGTTATTCCCTCCTTAAGCCAAATCCTATGAGAATAAGATTCACTCATTCCCTCTTACCTTCCCCCATTTCCCATCCACTGTAAAAGCCTTTTCTTGTCTGTTTCATGTGAGATATTTTACCTCATTCTACTTCTCCCTTTCTACTTCTCCCAGTATAATCTTCTCCCACCCCTTAATTTTATTTTCCAGATATCACCCCTTCATCTTCAACTTCCCCTGTCTCCTCTATCTATCTATCTATACAAATATATAATTTTTTCCCTCCCACTACCCTAATACTGACAAAGGACTCATGAGTTACAAATATCATCTTTCCCTGCAGGAATGAAAATAGTTCAACCTTAATAAGTCTCTTATGATTTATCTTTCCTGTTTACCTCTTCCATGTTTCACTTGAGTCTTGTATTTGAAGGTCAAATTTTCTATTCAGCTCTGGTCTTTTCCACAGGAATGCTTGAAAGTCCTCTATTTCATTGAATGACCATTTTTTACTCTGAAGGATTATACTCAGTTTTGCTGGGTAGGTGATTCTAGGTTGTAGTACTAATTCCTTTGCCCTCCAGAATATCATACTGTATGCCCTCCGGATCCTTAATGTAGAAGCTGCTAAATCTTGTGTTATCCTGATTGTGTTTCCACAATACTTGAATTGTTTCCTTCTGGCTGCTTGCAATATCTTCTCCTTGACCTGGGAATTCTAGAATTTGGCTAAAACATTCCTAGGAATTTTCCTTTGGGGAATCTCTTTCAGGAGGTGATCGGTAGATTCTTTCAATTTCTATTTTGCCCTCTGGTTCTAAAATATCAGGGCAGTTTTCCTTGTCATTTCTTGAAAGATGATGTCTAAGCTCTTTTTTTTTTTTTTGATCATGGCTTTCAGATAGTCCAGTAATTTTTAAGTTCTCTCTCCTGGATCTATTTTCCAGGTCAGTTGTTTTTTCCAATGAGATATTTTACATTCTCTTCTATTTTTTTCATTCCTTTTGATTACTGTTACAGTGCCTTGATTTCTCAAATTGTCCCTATCTTCCCATTTCTCCATTCTAATTTTTAAGGAAGTATTTTCTTCAGTAAGCTTTTGGACTTCCTTTTCCATTTGGCTAATTTTGTTTTTAAGGTCATTCTTCTCATTGACTTTTTGGAACTCTTTTGCCATTTGGGTTAGGCTATTTTTAAGGTGTTATTTTCTTCAGTATTTTTTGGGGTTTCCTTTAGAATCACTCTCAGTTTTTCCTCTATTTCTCTTACTTGCTTCTCAAAATGCTTTTTGAGCTCTTTCATGGCCTGGGACCAATTCATATTTTTCTTGGAGGCTTTGGATGTAGGAGCTTTGGCTTCATTGTCTTCTTCTGTTTGTATGTTTTGATCTTCTTTGTCATCAAAGTAAGATTCTATAGTCTGACTCTTTTTGCACTGCTTGCTCGTGATCCCAGCCAATTACTTGAGTTTTAAACTCTTTGTTAAGGTAGGAGTCTGTTTCCAGTGTGGAAAATGTACTGTCCCAAGCTTTGTGGGTTTTGTGCAGCTGTTTTCAGAGATATTTCTAGGGACCTGTAAATTTTTAGTTCTTCCAAGGTGGTATGATCAAGGGTGAGGTGTTTACTCCTTTTCTGGCCTGTGCTCTGGCCTATGAGCACTCTTTTCTGTCTTGGAACTGTGAGGAGGGTTTCTTCTCCACAACCACTACAAGTTCCACCAGGCCAGCACTCCTCCTCGCCCCACACCACCCAGAACTGTGACCCAGATCCAAGCACAGGCAAAGCAAGAGAATCCTGCACCAGCAGAGAGATCCCTGCAATCCCCTTCTGATCAGCAACTCGATTCCCCCCTCAGTCTGTAGGCTGGAAGCTCAGGCGGCAGCTGCTGCCCCCACCAATCTCAGGGACTGGAGCTGAGACCACCGGCTTCTCTCTCTCTCCCTGCTGACACAGACTTTTCCCACTGACCTTGCAAGTTGTCTTTGGCATTCCTGGGTTGAGAAGTCTGGAAACCACCAGAGCTGCCTGAGATTCAGTCTTCTGAGGCCTGCTCCAGCCTCCCTGTGGCCTGCACTCCCATGCCTAACTGCTCTCCTCTTCCCCCCTCCCCCGGCATGATATACCTTTCAGATCAACCATCCAGGCTGTCTTGGGCTGGAAATTTGTTTTTCTCTTTCTTTTTGTGGGTTCTGCTGCTTTAGAATTTGTTTAGAGTCATTTTTCTATAGGTATTTGCAGGGGTTTGGGGAGAGCTCAAGCAAATCACTGCTTTTACTCTTCCATCTTGGCTCCGCCCCCCTCTTAGTTTCTTTAGGGAGAAGTTGAGTGCCTAGTAAACACTAAAGTCACTACCTTGGGCGTCATGGTCACAAACATTAATTTGACCAATGCATTTTACAAACCACTGTGATTCCTTTTAGGGGATGACAAAGAACCCCTAGGAAGTCAATCACATTCTCCTGAGTCATTTTATGAACTTCGGTATCCTGGAATTGTTATTATGGAGTTGTTTTGGTCATGTCCAACTCTCTGTGACCCTGTTTTTTGGTTTTCTTTGAAAGATACTGGAATAGTTTCTCATTTCCTTCTGCAACTCACTTTACTGATAAGGAACTGAGGCAAACAAGGTTAAATGACTTGCCCAAGTACAGAGCTAATAAGTGTCTGAGGCTGGATTTGAACTCAGATCCTCCTGACTCCAGGACTGCTTCTCTATCCAGTGCACCATCTAGCTGCCTCAATCCTTGAACTACTTCTTAGTACATAGGAAAATGTGTGTGTGTGTTTTTTTTTTTTGGTAGAGACATAGATTCTTCAACCATATTACAGGGATGTATCTAGACATGTTTCATTTTTGTCCACATGGACTATATGCAAACATTATTTTGCCTAGAAGCCATGTGAGTCAGAACAAATGCTTCTAAACTCGAGTCACAGGATCTGTGTCTCTTTCAGTTTCAGTCCATTCTCACAGCAAAATCCCTGTTAAAGTTTTTGAGGAAAACCATTGCTTTCAGCTAATTTTCAGACAAAAAGACTGATACATTCAAAGGCCAATAAATATTTAAAATATCTGAAAGTTACTATGATATGATTTTATTTATTATTTCACTTATTTAGTTATTATTTATCATGATACTGCATTTTCTTTAAAGATTTTGTTTTCAGAAATTCACTATGAATATTTATTGGGCAAGTCCATGATATGTACATTTAAGGACAGAGAATATGCCCTTAAAATAGTATCATATTGGGTCATGTTTGGTAAGGCAACAGGGTATGCCAGGAAATGTCTTGTACTCTAGTCTAATTATCAATATGAATGAAGTAGATCCTGAAGTAGGAAAAGAGGTCAGGAAGATTTGTTAGTTAAACTGAGGAGCCCATGAGAGACATGGATGAAACCACAGAAGCCTACTGGGCCATCTTAGAAATCTATTAAAGTTAAGAAGTGAGCAACTCTGAGTTACCTGGGACTATTGTCAGGAAGCAATGGTCAAAGTCTAAATATTTCTGTATTAATGTAATGAACGTGGAAGAGCCTACAAAGAAGAGATGTCTTACTGCAACTCACATAATCCATACTGGACAAAAGTTTCATAAATGTTGTGAGTGTGAGAAAGCATTCAGACAAAAGGGAAACCTTGCTGTACACCAGATAATTCATGTTGGAAAGGATCCTTTTTAATTCAAAGAATATGGAAAAAAAAGATTTAGGCAAAAGACATCCTTTATTATAACATAAATCATACAAGAGACAATCTCATTCAATTAGTGCACACTCAGTGTGCCAAATCTTTCACCTAGAAAGGGAAAATGTCCAAACACTAAATTATGAAATCATTGGATGTGATATTTGAAATCTCTTCCAATCACTTCTTAATTTTACAGATGGCAGAGTTGATGACTATGAACATGAATTGAGTTGAGCATGATCATACAGAGAGTAAGTGGCAGACCTGGGAGTGGAACCAATGTGTTAGCTAAATACAGGGTATTTTCCCCCTACTGTGTTGTGATACCCCTATAATCCATGACCTACAAATTCTAAGAATGTTAGCAAGTTTTAATTAGCATGCCATATTCTACCGAATGCATTACTCTAGGAATTTCAGAATTGGAAAGGATTTAAGAAGCTGACTCAACCAACCCATCTATGAAAGAAATCTTATTACATCATATACAAGGGATTACCCAGCCTTTGCTTAAAGATATCCAGTCAGTTGTAAAATACTATCTCCAAAGGCAAATCCACTCTTCAGGAAAAGCTTATGAGTGGGAAGGGTGTGAGTGTGTGTGTGTGTGTGAGTGTGTGTGTGTGTGTGTGTGTGTGTAAATATCCCAAAATGAATGTGATGTTACATTAATTACATATGTATGAATTGAAGAGCAATTCAAAGTCTGTGTTGATAAATGGAGTTTTCTCACTGGGAATTCCCTACTGCAATGAAATCACTGATTGGTTGCAAAAAACAAAATACTTGCTGAAAGTCAGGAAAAGCCAGTGAATCAAGAATGGATGGTATCTGAGTGGAAAGCTGTGAATGCTTATGAGTTACCACTGTTTTTTTTAAGATTCTACATGTATACTTACAAGATGGCCTTGATGTTGCCTGACAAATCTATCATAGCTTCATCCAAAATTAAGGGTGCAATTATAGGGAACTGGATGTAATAAACTACTTTCAGAAGCTCTTTATGATATCTAAAGTGCTTGACTGTATTAATTGATCTAGTGATTTTTTTTTAAATCAGATTACATAAAGAATGGGAGGGAAATCCAAGACTAAATCAAAGATTTCAAAAAATAGTGGGGAACTCTATTCCAATCCTTACTTGGAAAAGAAGCTTGCCAACTATCTTCTCTATAAGAAGTCATTCAAGCTTTAAAAAACTGTTCTTTGGTAAAGAATAATTTCACCAACTCTCAGGACAACCTATTGCATTGTTTAAAAACTCTAAAGACTTTTATCAATTTATCAAGATTAAATATGTTTCTCTCCTTTTCCAAATACTTCTTTACTTTTGAATTTGGAGACAAAAATAGTCATTTTTCCACATATCAGGTATTCATAGTTACTCTTTTTTATGATTCTTCAAAAGAACTGTCCATCTATCATCCAACTAAACATTAATTTTTATAATTTGATTGTCTTATTGAAATTTTCATCTCTCAAATTTAATATAGAATGCCTTTAGAGTAGGGACTTTTTCTCATATTTGCTCTGTAGCTTATTTGAAGCCCTCTCTTCCTCAGGCTAAGCTTTTTTATTTTCTTGAAACATATATCCTACAACATTTATTGTTTTCTGTAAAAATTTCATATCATTCTTCAATCTCTAGATAACCTATAAAGTATCAATGCCATTCTTAAAATGGGCATGTATATATTTATGTCCACATACAGAATTTTACACAGACACATTAGGTAGAAAATAGAATAAAAAATAGTCTCTATTTACAAAGACAACCATTTTCCACTGCCCCAAAATAAGAATACTTACATCAAGAAACTCAAAACACTAGTATGAATAAAATATTTTCTAAAATTCTACATCTCCATAACAAACAAAGATTACTAAAGTTCACCCCATGGGTAAGAAATATGTGGAATCTCATTTTGAATTCCTAGTTCCAAAACACCATCTTCTCTCTTCCTTCACAGCTCACTTTGGATATGAATACCCTTTTTCTGTCCAAGCAAATAAGGAATGCATTCTTATGATGATATCCTGTGCATTTTCTATATGCTTCAAATTATAATTGGAGTCATTGGGAATGGTTTACTCCTTTACCTCTATTCCTTTAATTTAATTACTAGTCAAAAGATAAGACACATTGATGTGATTTTCATTAATTTGGCCTTTTCTCACATCATGATGATTCTCTTCAGGAGAGTGCCATTGGTGATCCAAATGTGCATCCAGAAAATTTTCCTGAGTGACATTGGATGTAAAATCATAATTTATATACAAAGAGTGTTCTGGGGTCTTTCCATTTGCACTACCTGCCTCTTGAATGTCTTCCAGGCCATTTCCATCAGTTCCAACAGCCCCAAATGGGTCCAGCTCAAAGCCAGAGCCCCAAAGTGGATTATTCCATCCTGCGTCTTCATATAGGGACTCAATTTGTTGACAGATGTGGTTGTGCCTCTGCATGGGAGTGGCTCCAGGAACGACACAACCAGTAACCTAAAGAGAAATCTAGGGTATTGTTAAATAGACTGGCATTCTGTATCTGCCTCAAAACTTGTTATGTTGAAGACACTTAATGATTCAGTTCTTAGGGCTCATGGCCATTACCAGCGGCTATATGGTGCTTGCTTTATTCAGACACCACCGGCAAGTCCAAAACCTTCATAACACTAGCCTCAACCCCATTGCCTCCCCAGAAATCAGAGCCACCAAAGTCATCCTGTTGCTCATGATTATCTTCGTATGCTTTTATTCAGTAGCTTCCCTCTTTGTTATCATAATGGAAAATTCTAAAGATACAGACCAGTGGGTGATACATATCACTGTTTTTTTAACCTCATCTTACTCAACAATCTGTCCCTTTGTTTTAATCAGTAGTGACTTACAGATCCTCAGTTGTCATAATGTTTTAAAAAGAATAAAACATCCCTATCCCCACCAGTTAAGATTTCAGAACAAATATATTTAAACCATAGAGTCACGGACTTCTAAAAAAAAATCTCTAAAATTTCACTTAGTCCAAACTTTTTATTCCTAAAAGAGGACACTGGAGCAAAGGTCAGGTTTCTTTTAATCAGGAAATGATGATTTTTCTTTCTCACTGCTATTGCTTTTTTATATATGCATCATTCTGTCCACAACAACAACAATTTTGGTGTCCAAAAGTAAAGAGTTGAATGTTCACTGAGGGTTGGTAAAAATTCCAAATTGTGGTTCTTTCTCTCAGGGAAGACATCTTAATTACCACCAAGTTAAATACACTTATTTTAAAGGACAATGGCCAGAGAGGTTAATGATTTGCTCAGGTCCACGCAGATAGTGAGTATATGACAGAAATTTTAAATGTTGTTCTTCCTTACTAGAAAATCTACAGATCTACCCATTATGTCGTGTTGCCTTCTCTAGATATGTCTAACAACTATTCATTTCCTAATATGTTTCTCTTAATAATGAGACTTAAAAGATGTATTTCCTTCTTCATGAAATACATCCAAATTCTGCAGATATTTTTTAAGAGAAATGGTGAGAGATGGGGGCTCTAAGAAGGGGTAGAAAAATTAAGAGGGGGGAGAGGGAAAGAGAAAGAAAGAGAGAGAGAGAATGCCAATCAGAGAGACACAGACAGAGACAGAGAGACAGTTAGAGACAGGCCTAGAGAGATTTAACTCAGCAAAATTAACCAACATTTTGAAAAGAATTATGAGTATTTGCAGTTTAGCTGTTTATGTGCCATAATGAAATAAGAATACTTAGTTTTGAGTCAGAGATTCAAGGTCCAACTTCTGGTTATACTACTTGCTTTTTGAGTAGTCACTGGCAAGTCCTTTACACTCTGTTCATTTTAGACTTTGGTCTGAAAACAAAATACACAGTAGGACTATTCAAAATCCAAGGTTTCATCCAAGTCTAAATAATTCTCTCTACTCACTTAATTTTCCATATTTTAAGTTAGGAACAGTTGTCTCTTTCTGTCTTTGTCTACCTTTTTTTTTAAACTTCAACTGAAGCCCCTTACCTTTACTCTGTGTCCCTCTCTGTGCTTCAAATGTGTTTCTTGTAAACAACATACGGTAGGATTCTTGTTTTTAAACCTTTTTGCTATCCCCTTCTCTTTGATGGGTGAGTTCATTCTATTCACATTTACAGTTATGGTAATTAACTGTGTATTTCCCTCCATCCTATTTTCTCTTTGTTTGTCCTTTTTTCACTCCCATCTTTTGTCCCCCTTGCAAGTGTTTTACTTCTGATGACTGCCTCCTCCAATCTGCTCTCTCTTCCATCAATCTCTCCCATTTTGCATACCCCATTTTTAAGTTACCTATATTGTAATTTAGATTTCTATATGCAACTGAGTGTATATTATTTCTTTTTTGAGTCAATTCTGATGAGAGTAAGGTTCATTGATTGTCCCCTCCATCTTCCTCTCCATTGTTTATGGTTCTTTCACACTTCTTTTATGTGAGTTACTGTGCCTCATTCTATCTTCCCTTTCCCTCTTAGTCCACTGCAATCTTCTTTCTTATCCCTTAACTTGGATTTTCTGTTTATCATCCCATTATAGTACTCTTACGCCTGTACCCTCTGTTTATGTATTTACTCCTTCTAGTTGTCATTATAGTGATAAAATTCTTAAAAGTTACAAATACAATCTCATCATACAGGAATATAAACAATTTAACCTTCTAAAATATCTTATGTTTTCTTTCTTATTTTATTTTTATACCTTTTTATGTCTATCTTGAGTCTTGAATTTGAAAATAAATTTTTTATACAGGCCTTTTCTTTTAATTAGGTATCCTTGAAAATCCTCTATTTCATTAAATATTCATTTCCCCCCTGAAAGATTATACTTCATTTTTGCTGGATATGTGATTTTGGTTGTAATCCTCGCTCCTTTGTGCCCCAAAATATTATATTCCAAGCCTTCAGGTTCGTTGATGTAGAAACTGCTAAGTCTTGGGTAATCCTTACTATGGCTGCATGATATTTGACATTTTCTTGCTGGTGCCTTACAGTATCAGTTATGTATAGAAATCTAATTTGTCCTATAGGTAGTAGGAGGGAAAATGAGTAATAAAAAGGAGGGGAGATAGAAGGGAGGGAAGAAGCAGTAAGGATAAAGGGGAAGAAAAGTGAAAGGGCTAATAGAAGGGAGGAGGGACTAAAGGAGGTGATGGTCAAAAGGAAAACACTAGTGAGGAGGAAAAAGGAGAAAGGAGAAAGAAAAGCATAAGTGGTGGGGGGGGAGGATGGAGAAAAAGACACAGACAGTAATCATAACTGTGAATGTGAATGGGATGAAATCTCCCATAAAACAGAAGCAGATAGCAGAATGGATTAAAAACCATAATCCTACAATATGTTGTTTACAGGAAACACATTTGAAAAAGAGTGACACACACAGGGTAAAGGTAAAAGGCTAGACAGAATATATTATGCTTCAGACGAAGTAAAAAAAATGCAGGGGTAGCAATCCTGATCTCAGAAAGAGCAAAAGCAAAAATATATCTTGTCAAAAGAGATAAGGAAGGAAACTACATCCTGCTAAAAGGCACCACAGACAATAAAGTAATATCATTACTAAACATATATGCGCCAAATGGTATAGCATCCAGATTCTTAGAGGAGAAGTTCAGCTAGTTACAAGAAGAAACAAATAATAAAACTAAACTAGTGGGGGACCTCAACCTCCCCCTCTATGAACTAGATAAATCTAACTACAAAGTAAACAATAGAACATTAGAAAAGTTAGGTATGATACAACTCTGGAGAAAACTCAATGGGGATAGAAAGGAATATCCTTTTTTATTCTTGGTGGTACATGGCACACACACAAAAATTGACCATGTACTAGGGCATAAAACCTCACAATCCAATTCAGAAAGGCACAAATATTAAATGCACCCTTTTCAGATCATGATGCAATAAAATTATATGTAATAAAGGGCCATGGAAACACAGACTAAAAATGATTGGAAACTAAATAATCTAATCCTAAAAAATGATTGGGTCAAACAACAAATCATAGAAACAATCAATAATTTCATTCAAGAGAATGACAATAATGAGACAACACACCAAAACTTATGGGATGCAGCAAAAGTAGTTCTTAGGGGAAGTTTTATATCTCTAAATGCTTACATAAATAAAATAGAAAAAGAGGAGATCAATGAATTGGGCATACAACTAAAAAAACTAAAAATGAACAAATTAAAAATCCTCAATTAAACACCAAATTAGAAATATTGAAAACCAAAGGAAAAATTAATAAAATTGAAATTAAAAAAACTATTGAAGTATTAAATAAAACTAAGAGCTGGTTTCATGAAAAACCAATAAAATAGATTAACCTTTGGTTAATTTAATTAAAAAAAGAAAGAAGAAAACCAAATTACTAGTATCAAGAATGAAAAAGGTGACTCTACCACCAATGAAGAGGAAATTAAAACAATTATTAGGAAGTATTTTGCCCAACTGTATGCCAACAAATTTGATGATCTTAGTGAAATGGATTCATATTTACAAAAACATAAATTGCCCAGAATAACAGAAGAGGAAGTAAAATACTTAAATAACCCCATCTCAGAAAAAGAAAATTGAACAAGCCATTGATGAACTCCCTAGGAAAAAAATTTCCAGTGCCAGATGGATTTACAAGCCAATTCTATCAAACATTTAAAGAACAATTAATTCCAATACTATATAGACTATTTGGGAAAATAGGTGAAGAAGGAGTCTTTCCAAATTCTTTTCATGATACAAATATGGTGCTGATATCTAAACCAGGAAGAGTCAAAACAGAAAAAGAAAATTATAGACCAATTTCTCTAATGAATATAGATGCAAAAAATTTAAACAAAATATTAGCAAATAGATTACAGCAACTTTTCACATGAATAATACACTATGACCAGGTAAGATTTATACCAGGAATGCAGGACTGGGTCAGTATTAGGAAAACTATCAACATAATTGAACATATCAACACCAAAACTAACAGAAACTACATGATCATCTCAACAGATGCAGAAAAAGCTTTTGACAAAATACAACACCCATTCCTATTAAAAACACTAGAGAGCATAGGTATAAATGGAGTCTTCCTTAAAATAATAAATAACATCTGCCTAAAACCTCCTGCAAAGATTGTATGTAATGGGGACAAGCTAGAAGCATTGCCAATAAGCTCGGGGGTGAAACAAAGAGGTCCATTATCGTCACTGTTGTTCAATATCCTGATGGAAATATTAGCTTTAGCAATAAGAGAAGAAAAAGAAATTGAAGGTATTAGAATTGGCAAAGAAGAAACAAAGCTATCTCTCTTTGCAGATGACATGATGATATACTTAGTGAATCCAAGAGAATCAAGTAAAAAACTACTTGAAATCGTAAACATCTTTAGCAAAGTTACAGGCTATAAAATAAACCCACTTAAATCATCAATATTTCTGTATATTACTAACAAAGCCCAACATCAAGAGATAGAAAGATAAGTTCCATTTAAACTTACTGTAGACATTATACAATATTTAGGAGTCTACCTCACAAAACAAACCCAGTAATTACATGAACACAATTACAAACACTTTTCACACAAATAAAGTCAAATCTAAATAATTGGAAAAACATCAGTTACTCATGGGTAGGGTGAGCTAATATAATAAAAGTGACAATTCTACCTAAAATAACTTACTTATTCAGTGCCATACCAATCAAACTATATGCAAAACATAGTAGTCAATGACTATAGTAATCTATTATTTGATAAACCCAAAGACCCCAGCTTCTGGGATAAGAACCCACTCTTTGAAAAAAAAACTGCTGGGAAAACTGGAAAAGAGTATGGCAGAAACTAAGCATTGATCAAAAATCACACACCACATACCAAAATAAAGTCAAAATGGGTTCATGATTTAGATATAAAGGATGATACTATAAACAAAGTGGGAGAGCAAGGAATAGTTTATCTATCAGATCTATGGAGAACAGAAGAATCCATGACCAAACAAGAGATAGAGAACATTATGAAAAGCAAAATGGACAACTTTGATTACATTAAATTGAAAAGTTTTTGCACAAACAAAGCCAATGCAACTAAAATTAGAAGGAAGGTAGAAAATTGGGAAAGAATTTTTACAAGTCTCTCTGATAAGGGCTTCATTTCTAAAATATATAGAGAATTAAGTCAAATTTATAAGAATATAAGTTATTCCCCAATTGATAAATGATCAAAAGATATGAATAAGGAGTTCTCAGATGAAGAAATTATAACCATCAGTAGTCATATGAAAAAATTCTCTAAATCACTAGTGATTAGAGAAATGCAAATCAAAATAACTCTGAGGTACCACATCACACTTATCAGACTGGTCAACATGACAAAACAAGAAAATGATAAATGTTGGAGAAGATGTGGGAACATTGGAACACTAATGCATGGTCAGAGTTGTGAACTGATCTAACCATTTTGTAGAGCAATTTGGAACTAAGGCCAAAGGGCTATAAAAATATGCATACCCTTTGACCCAGCAATAGCACTTTTAGGGCTATATCCCAAAGAGATGATACAAATGGGAAAAGGACCCACATGTACAAAAATATTCATAGTAGCTCTTTTTGTGGTGGCAAAAATTGGAATTGAGAGGATGCCCATCAATTGGGGAATGGCTGAGCAAGTTGTGATATATGAATGTAATGCAATACTATTATGGCATAAGAAATGATGAACAGGCTCACTTCAGAAAAACCTGGAAAGGCTTGTATGGTCTGATGCTGCATGAAGTGAGCAGAACCAAGAGAATATTGTACACAATAACAGCCACATTGTGCAATGACTAATATTGATAAACTTAACCCTACCCAACAATCCAAGGATCTAACACATCTCCAAAGGCCTTTATGATGGAAAATGCTATCCACATTGAAAAAAAAGATCTATGGAATTTGAATGGAGATTGAAGGATACTATTTGCTATTTTTTTTCTCTTCTGTTGAGTTTTGTTTCTTTTTTCTGGGTGGTTCCTCCTATTTGTTGGTATTCTTACTTACAACATCACTCATGTGAAAATATGTTTAATAGGAACGTATATGTGTAGCCTACATCAGATTGTGTGCCATCTTGGGGAAGATGGTGGGGAAGAAAGGGGAGAAAAATTTAAAACTCAAAAGCATATGGAAGTGATTGTTGATAAACCAAAATAAATAAATAAAAAAGAACTCACTCTCTATTATTAAGCAGTAATTATCAAAACAATCTTTTACTGCCTGTGGAATAGAGTGATGAATGAGTGGAATACATAAGATATATGTGGATTAGTAAATGACCACAGTAATTTTGTGTTTAATAAGCAAAACCTCATTATTTGACAAAAACTGTTGGGAAAACTGGAAAACAACATGCCAGAAACTAGGTATAGACCAATATCTCACACTATATATCAAGGTAAGGTCAAAATGAGTACATGATTTAGACATAAAGTGTGATACCATAAGCAAATTAGGAGAGCTAGGAATAGTTTACCTATCTGATTTAAGGAGAAGGGAAGAATTTATGAGAATTTATGACCTAACAAGAGATAGAGAGCATTATATGATATAAAATGAATAATTCATCTTATCTTCTTTATTGTTTTTTTGTTTGTTTCACTTATGTACCCTTATGAGGTGAAAGTTGAAGTCCTCCAATAATACAGTTGTATTGTCTATTTCTTCCTTTTACTCATTTAACTTCTCCTTTAAAAATTTACATGCTATGTTATTTTGTGCATATATATTCAGTATTGATATAACTTCATTCTCTATAATACTTTTAGCAAGATAAAGTTTCTTTCCTCATCACTTTTAATTTGATGTATTTTTGCTTTGCTATCCTTATTCAAACACATAGAAATACATACAATTTAACTTATCCTACTATTCCCTCAGTGTGTCATCTAGTTCTTTTCCTTTGAACAAACTCGTAAAAAAATGCCCATCATTTTCTCTCCTCAGATTATAAAAGTACTGATTTCATATGATTATTGTGACTATCAAATGATATGTCTCTAAAATGTTGTGCAAAATTATTTTTTGCACAAAATTATTTTTTGCACAAAGAGGCATTCAAGTAGCCATAGCCTAAGGATCCTTCTAGCAGTAATTTCAATATTGAAGTGTCTCCTTGGAAGGGAAAGGAAACTGTTCCCATTTAATTACTAGGTAATTACAGTTCTTGGGGGAGATGAGCTCACTAAACCCCATCCTTATAACTCTAGCCCTGCCCATCCCCAAAAAACACATACATACACACAGGCACCACACACACATACTCACATACCCACACCCAATTTTAACCACTGCTTTGGCAGCACAGATCACACTGGTGAGTAACTTTCCACTTCTGCCACAGAGATAGAGAGTCCTAGAAATCTCAACTAGGAGAAAGGAATTACTTCCCTCTGTGTTTGGGATACAGAAGAGACCTTGTAGATGAAGAATCAACAGGTATTATTCTGTCTTTAAATTATATCACACACATTATTTTTTTCCTAGATACTTTTCTAATACCACTGCTTTTGTTCCCTCCCAAGGTTGTTCCCAGCCAAATAAGGGTGGTGTGTGTAGGTGCAATACTCAGAAGGTTATGGTTTAGATGCTGGGAGATACTACACTGTAAAAATCCTGGGAGAAAATTGGGTC
Organism: Vombatus ursinus; assembly: GCF_900497805.2. Taxonomy (NCBI): domain Eukaryota; kingdom Metazoa; phylum Chordata; class Mammalia; order Diprotodontia; family Vombatidae; genus Vombatus; species Vombatus ursinus. Next base: position 70,973 of record NW_020954584.1, read on the forward strand.
TTAATTAGTCCCTTAATTAGTCTTAATTAGATCAAGAAAGGGAGCTATAACTTTGGAATCTGATCTCAACCCAAGGAGTAGAAGGTTCTGATCTTTGATTCTGGCTCAATGTCATAGAAAAGTCATTGTGAACTGCCCAACAACCTCACTGTGCAAGCTCAGAGTCCTGGCTGCCTTGTTGAATTGGCAGATATCTATGGGCCTTAGATGCCTGGCTGCTGCTCTCAATGGCTGGCAGCTTGAGCCTGTCCCCTCTTCCCTCAGTCAGGTTGCAGGGCTTTGAAAGAATGTGGATGACAGTCTAAGAGTTCCTGTGGGGATTGTTAAAGGAAACACTCCACAGTCTAAACTTTCAGCCTATACCAGTTATATAGACTAGAGATTCAGAGCAGCAGTCAGAGCAGTTGATTTAAAGTCCACATTTTACAGTAGAGGGAAATGAGGTCCATGGAGACTGACATATAGTCATGGTTGATGAGCATTGTATTTGAATAAATGTACTCTCTGATGTATGACTCTGATAAATGTACTCTCTGACCACTATTTAGCCATCTTGCTTGTGCTGTATTAGGGAGGTCATTTCATTTTGGTTCCAGATTTTAACAGTAATAATGGTGATAATACTGATAAAGAGGCATTCAAGTAGCCATAGCCTAAGGATCCTTCTAGCAGTAATTTCAATATTGAAGTGTCTCCTTGGAAGGGAAAGGAAACTGTTCCCATTTAATTACTAGGTTTTTTGAAGAATATGCAGACTGATACTAAGCAATTAGGTCTGCCAAGTATTCTCTGAGGCAAAGTAGTGGAAGGGTGAGTACAAAAGGGAGGAGTTGGCATAAAATTGGGCATGTGAAACATTTATTTAAATGCTGATTGGAAGATCTTGGGGAGGCTGCATTCTATTAGACTTGGTTGTAAAAGGGAAGTGCAGGGAACTCCTGGGAGGGAGCATTGTGTCAGATTTAATATCCTGACATTTTCTCTTCCACTGGATTTTAAAGACAAGTTGCAATGGAGTTTGGAACTTTGCCCTGACATCTGCTCAAGGTCCTAGCACAGGGAATTGTATTACCTAAAAAATTAATATATAAATATAAATTAAGTATATGTATATGTATGTATATATGTGCATATATGCAAATATGACATGCATGTATGCATGGATGTTGTAGGCAGCGATGATACTGCCCTTGTGGTTGGTCCTCTTCTGTATGGAACAAAGTCACTCTTCCTATTTACATTGTGTGCTATTCTAAAAGCAATTCCTCTTTAGCAGATTTCTGTTCTGACTGGGAAGAAAGATTGGTTTCAAGATTGCTCAACTGCTGATTTAATGAAATAGTTACTCTTGAACTTTTTTAAAAATCCTTTATATGTAACTGAGGGTAGTTTCAGGGTCTTTTTTTTATCAATAATAGGAATTTATTCATAATTTATGTAATTACTATATTTCACCTTGTAATTGCTTCAGTTGAGATACCTCAAGTTTAATCTCTTCTACCTGATTATCATTTATTCCAACTCAGTCTTCTTATTTAAATACTTTACAACAAATTAATGAGCATACCAGTGATTTATTTCTCCATATCTGTTACTTGGATCTCAGATTTCTCTGAAACAAAAATTAATTCTCTTGTCAAATATACTTGATGTATTTATCTTTATCTAGCCCGTATTTAAAACAGATAAAAATATATTTTCACAATTTATCTTGATGTTGGAATAATTGACTTGTCTTGGCTGTGATTTCAATAAAGAAGATGTCATTCTCATTATTTTCAGTAATTCAAGATGTATTACCTAATTTGTTTAAAATAATATGCTTCTTTTGACAATCTTCATTCCCTTTGTGATATTTTTCTCTTTAGTCAACTGTTCTCACGAAGTACAAAATCAATAGGATGTTCCTCTTTGCACTCCACTGTAGTCTTAAGAAAGGATTCATGCACTCATAAACTAATGGAACTGAGAATAATTCCACTCAAGAGTTTTTAAACTACTTTTACTGTATGAAACTGTGATTGTTGTTCTTCAAGATGTGCCCATGTAATAAAAAACTTAAACACTATGGAATTCCACTAAATGTTTCATCTTTCCTTACTAATACACCAGTGAATTCATTTATAACAAATCCAGTGATTGTTTCACTTTGTTGACACTACCTTCCTATATATGTATGTATGTGTGTGTATGTATGTATACATATGTGTGTGTGTGTATAAATTAGTTATGCACATCTGATTTCAGTTCAACATTTTCAGCTTTCAATTTTTCAGGTAGTGATACCAAATGTATTGAAGTCTTTAATGCTAAACATATAATTAAACATACAGCATATTGAATAAATAGATATAACATATACATATTTGTAAAACTGGCATTTGAATGAGAGAAAAATATTTAGCTAAATAAGAGTACTGATAGAAAATAAGGAGAATTGTATCATTTATAGGTAGGCAATGTCATGGACGGGGTTTTATGTCTGGAGTGAATTACTTTAGTTTGTGTCAGTTCATACGTCTTCCCAGGAGTTTCTGAAACTTTATTACTTGTCATTTCTTATATTAAAATGGTATCCCATTACAATCTTATATCACAACTTATCCTCCTCTTCCTCAATTGATGGCTGTTCCCTCAATTTATAATTCTTTGCAACCCCAAACAAAGTTGTTATACTTTTTTTTTTGTAAAAATAGATCCTTTTAGTGACTTCTGCTTCTGGGAGGCAAGACAGTGGAGTACAAAGTAAGTCACTCTTATCCTCCCTATCAACCTCTTAAAGCTCAGAAAATATCACCCCAGAAAAACCCTGGAATAGCTGAACCAGAAGAAAGATGGGGTGCAGCAGTACAGGAGCCCAGGTAGCTTGAGGGATTAACAGGAAAGGTCCCTATTGCCCTGGGGGAATGAGAGCAGTACTGAATGAGAGGCATCCCAGCAAGCTAGTGGAAAGCTCCACATCAGCATACCAGGAAGAGATCCTGAAACCTAGGTGGTGGAGCAGGCAAACACCAACACCTGGACCCCTGAGTGCCTCAGTATGGGCAGGGGAACTGGTATAAACCAGCTCAGAAAACTACCAGGTTGCAATATTTTCTCTTTGGCTTGGTAACTCTGGAATTTGGCTACAATAGTCCTAGGAGTTTTCCTTTAGGTATCTTTTTCAGGAGTTGATCAGTGGATTCTACAGCATTCTACAGCAGTCTCTCAGTGCCTCAGTAAAACTCTGTGAAGTGCTCCAAGGAGACACACACAGATAAACAGCCTGCAACATCCATCTGAAAGGAGCTGAAGAAAGTGAAAAAAAAAGGAAAAGTAAGCAATCTCCAGGGGCCAGACTACTCAATCCTACCCCTAGAGTTCCAGTGTTGCTGATTCCAATTCAACAACAGGTAAGCTACCACAACTCTACAGCCTCCAACTGCCAGCATCGGAGGCCCCAGCACACAAAGCCAGACCCTCTGCTCCCCAGAAGGAGAGCTCAATCTCTTTAAAGGCCAGTAAATAAGCAAAAACCATGAGTAAAAAGAAATTTACCATAGATTCATATTATGAGAACAATGAAGATCAAGGCAGAAATTCTAAAGAGGACAACATTGTCAACAAACCCATATCTGGAACCTCTAAAGGGAATATGAACTGGTCTGAAGCCCAAAAAGTCTTCTTAGAAAAGCTCAAGAAGGATTTTAAAAGTCAAATGAGAGAGGTAGAAGATACTTTTAAAAATACAATTGACCAACTGGAAAAAAAGTACACTGAAGAAAACAAGTCCCTAAAAAATACAATTGGCCAAATGGGGAAGGAGGTACAAAATCTAATAGAAGAAAACAGTTTGTTAAAAAATAGAATTGGGAGTATGGAAAAAGGAATTCTTGGGGGTGGAGCCAAGATGGCAGAGTAAAAGCAGTGACTTGCTTGAGTTCTCCCCAAAACCCCTCCAAATGCCAATAAAAAAATGGCTCTAAACAAATTCTAAAGCAGTAGAAACTGCAAAAAGACAGAGTGAAACAAATTTCCAGCCCAAGACAGCCTGGATTGTTGTTTGGAAAGGTATATTGCACCAAACTGGGAGTGGAGCACAATTTGGCATGGGTGTGCAGGCAAGGTAGGCCTCAGCAAACCTGAAGCAGGCCTCAGAGGACTGAATCACAGTCAGCTCTGGTGGTTTCCAGACTTCTCAACCCAGGAACAACAAAAACTACTTAGAAGATCAGTGGGAAAATTTGTGACTACGGTGAGAGAGAGAGGCACAGTAGTCTCAGCTCCAGGCCCAGAGCCTGGCCCTGGGACAGTGGCTGCTTACTAACTTTCTGGCCCACAGACTTAGGGGTAATTGAGTGACTGATCAGAGGGTGATTGCAGGGATCTCTCTGCTGGTGCAGGATTCTCTTGCTTTGCCTGTGTTTGGATCTGGGTCACATTTCTGGGAGGCGGTCCTGGGGCGAGTAGGAGCACTGGCCTGGTGGATCTTGTAGTGGCTGTGGAGAAGAAACCCTCCTCACAGTTCCCAGACAAAAAAAGAGTGCTCATAGACCAGAGCACAGGCCAGAAAAGGAGTAAACATCTCGCCCTTGATCATACCACCTTGGAAGAACTGAAAATTTACAGGTCCCTAGAAGTATCTTTGAAAACAGCTGCGCAAAACCCACAAAGCTTGGGACAGTACATTCTCCACACTGGAAACAGACTCTTACCTTAACAAAGAGTTTATAACTGAAGTAATTGGCTGGAATCATGAGCAAGCAGTGCAGAAAGAGTCAGACTCTAGAATCTTACTTTGGTGACAAAGAAGATCAAAATATACAACCAGAAGAAGACAACAAAGTCAAGCTCCTGCCCTCCAAGAAAAATATGCATTGGTCCCAGGCCATGAAAGAGCTCAAAAAGGATTTTGAGAAGCAAGTAAGAGAAGTAGAGGAAAAACTGAGAGTGATGCAAGAAAATCATGAAAAACAAGTCAACAGCTTGCTAAAGGAGACCCTCCCCCCAAAAAAACACACTGAAGAAAATAGTACCTTAAAAAATAGCTTAACCCAAATGGCAAAAGAAGTCCAAAAAGCCAATGAGGAGCAGAATGCCCTAAAAAGCAAAATTGTCCACATAGTAAAGGAAGTCCAAAAGCTTACCAAAGAAAATTCTTCCTTAAAAATTAGAATGGAGCAATTGGAAGCTAGTGACTTTATGAGAAATCAAGACACTGTAAAACAAAACCAAAAGAATGAAAAAAAAATAGAAGAGAATGTGAAATGTCTCATTGGAAAAATAGCTGACCTGGAAAATAGATCCAGGAGAGAGAATTTAAAAATTATTGGACATTGTGAAAGCCATGATCAAAAAAGGAGCCTAGACATCATCTTTCAAGAAATTATCAAGGAAAACTGCCCTGATATTTTAGAACCAGAGGACAGAATAGAAATGGAAAGAATCCACTGATCAACTCCTGAAAGAGATCCCTAAAGGAAAACTCCTAGGACTATTGTAGCCAAATTCCAGAGTTCCCAGGCCAAAGAGAAAATATTGCAAGCAGCCAGAAAGAAACAATTCAAGTATTGTGGAAACACAATCAGGATAACATAAGATTTAGCAGCTTCTGCATGAAGGGACCGGAGGACATGGAATATAATATCCCAGAGGGCAAAGGAGATAGGGGTACAACCAAGAATCACCTACCCAGCAAAACTGAGTATAATCCTGCAGAGGAAAAAATGATCATTCAGTGAAATAGGGCACTTTCAAATATTCTTGCTGAAAAGACCAGAGTTGAATAATAAATGTGACTTTCAAATACAAGACTCAAGTGAAATACGGAAGAGCTAAACAGGAAAGAGAAATCTTAAGAGACTTATTAAGGTTGAACTGTTTACCTTCCTGCATGGAAAGATGATATTTGTAACTCATGAATCATTTGTCAGTATTAGGATAGTGGGAGAGAAAAATATATATGTATATAGATAGATAGATCGATAGATAGAGGGCATAGGGTAAGTTGAAGATCAAGGGGTGATATCTGGAAAATAAAATTAAAGGGTGAGAGAGGATTATAGTGGGAGGAGAAGAAAGGGATAATTCACCCCATTCTAATGGGGTAAATTATCTCACATGAAACAGACAAGAAAAAGCTTTTACAGTGGAGGGGAAATGGGTGAAGGTGAGAAGGAATGAGTGGATCTTATTCTCATAAGATTTGGCTTAAGGAGGGAATAACATACACAATGGGGTATGGAAATCTATCTTACCCTACAGAAAAATTAAAGGAGGAGGTCACAAGAGAACAGGGGGATAATAGAGGGGAAGGCAGATTGGGAAAGGGGATAATCAGAATCAAACACTTCTGAGGAGGGAGAGGGTCAAAAGAGAGAATAGAATAAATGGGGGGATGGGATAGGATTAAGGCCAATATATTTAGTTTTCCACAACATGACCACTACGGAAGTGTTTTGCATGACTACACATGTATAACCTTTATCAAGTTGCTTTCCTTTTCAATGAGGGTAGGTGGAGAGGGAGGAAGGGAGAAAATTTGTAACACAAAGTTTTAAAAACACATGTTAAAATTTATTTTTTCACATGCAACTGGGAAATAAAAAATATAGGAATTGGGATATTGACAAATATCCTGCCCTACAGGAAAATAGAAAGGGTAGGAGATAAGAGAAGGGGGGGGAGAGATAAAAGGAAGGACAGATTAGTGAAAGGGGTATACATTCATGTATGCATGCCATCTTGGGCTGGGTTGAGGGATAAGATGGGGAGAAAATTTAAACATGAAATCTTGACGAAATAAATATTGAAAAATAAAAATAAATAAATTAAAAAAATAGAATTGGGCAAATGGAAGTTAATGACTCTATGAGGGAGCAAGAATCAGTCAAACAGAAACAAAAGAATGAAAAAATAGATGAAAACATAAAAGCACCTCATTGGTAACATAACTGATCTGGAAAATCAATCCAGGAGAGACAATTTAAAAATTATTAGACTACTTGAAAATCATGATGAAAAAAAAAGAGCCTGGACAGTATCTTTCAGGAAATCATAAAGGAAAACTGCCCTGAGGTCCTAAAACCAGAGGATAAAATAGCCATAGAAAGAATCCACAGATAACCTCCTGAAAGAGATCTCAAATTGAAAACACCAAGGAATGTAGTAGCCAAGTTCCAAAATTATCAAGTCAAAGAGAAAATACTGCAAGCAGCCAGAAAGAAACAATTTACATATTATGGAACCACACTGAGGATTACACAGGACCTTGCAGCTTCTACATTAAAAGACCGTAGGGCATGGAACATGATATTCCATAAGGCAAAGGAGCTTGGATTATAACCAAGGATCAACTAACCAGGGAACATGAACATGATTTTTCAGGGGAGGATGTGGATATTCAGTGAAATAGGGGACTTCCAGACCTTGCTGATAAAAACACCAGAACTCAACAGAAAATTTGATCTTCAAATATAGGACTCATTAGAGACATAAAAAGGTAAATAGGGCAAAAAGATACAACATGTTCTTAATAAGGGTAAACTGTTTACATCCCTTCAAGGGAAGATGACATTTGTAACTCTTGAGAACTGTATTACTATTACACCATATTAAAGGGGTATACATAAAGGAGGTGGATATAAGTTGACTTTGATGCAATGATAAAAAAAATCCAATCAAGTAGGTTAAATGGATACAAGTAAGTGGATTAATCTGATCTAACAAAATGTACAGAGAGAAAAGGAAAGGAGGAGGCAGACAAAGGTTAAATTACATCACAGGAAAAGGCACAAAAACCTATCATAGCATAGGGAAAGAAGGGAGAGAGATAGAGCATTGTTTGAACCTTACTCTTATCGGATTTGGCTCAAGAAGGGAATAACATTATCAGTTATGTATAGAAATTTAATTTGTCCTATAGGCAGTAGAAGGGAAAATGGGAAAGAAAAGGGAGGGGGGATAAAAGAGAGGGAAGAAGTAGTAAAGGTAAAGGGGAAGAAAAGGGAAGGGGCTAATCGAAGGGAGGCAGGACTGAGGAAGGCAGTGGTCAGAGCAAAACAGTAGTGAGGAGGGAAAATGAGGAAGGAGAAAGAAAAGCATGAACAGGGGGGAAAAGAATGGAGAGAGAGAGAAAGATAGTAATCATAACTGTGAATGTGAATGGGATTAAAATAGGCAAAGAAGAAACAAAGCTATCACTCTTTCCAGATGACATGATGATATACTTAAAGAATCCTAGACAATCAAGTAACAAACTACATGAAATAATAAACAACTTTAGCAAAGTTGCAGGTTATACAATAAACCCACATAAATCAACTGCATTTCCATATATTACCAACAAAACCCAACAGCAAGAGATAGAAAGAGAAATTCCATTTAAAGTCACTGTAGACATTATAAAATATTTAGGAGTCTACCTCCTGAAACAAACTCAGGAACTATATGATCACAATTACAAAACACTTTTCACACAAATAAAGACAGATGTAAATAATTGGAAAAACATCAGTTGCTCATGTGAAGGCCAAGCTAATATAATAAAAATGACAATTCTACCTAATCTAATTTACTTATTCAGTGCCATACCAATCAACTACCAAAAAATTATTTTTTAGAGTTAGAAAAAATAATAACAAGATTCATTTGGAATAAGAAAAGGTCGAGAATATCAAGGCAACTAATGAAAAGAAATGCAGGGGAAGTTGGCCTAGTCATTCCAGATCTCAAATTGTATTATAAAGCAGCAATCATCAAATTGCTTGGTACTGGCTAAGAAATAGAGTGGTGGATCAGTGGAATAGGTTTAGTAAGTAAGACAGTAGTCAATGGTTATAATAATTTATTATTTGATAAAGCCAAAGACCCCAGATTCTGAGATAAGAACCCATTCTTTGACAAAAACTGCTGGAAAAGCTGGAAAAGAGTATGGCAGAGACTAGGCATTGATCAAAATCTCACACCATATACCAAAATCAAGGCAAAATAAGTTCATGATTTAGATGAAAGGGCTGATGCTATGAGCAAACTGAGAGAGCAAGGAATAGTTTACTAGTCAGATTTATGGAGAACAGAAGAATTCATGACCAAACAGGAGATAGAGAACATTATGAAATGCATAATGAATAATTTTGAGTATATTAAATTGAAAAGTTTTTGCATAAAGAAATCCAATGCAACCAAGATTAGGAAGGAAGTAGAAAACTGGGAAAGATTTTTTACAGCCAGAGTCTCTGATAAGGGTCTGATTTCTAAAATATATAGAAAATGATGTCAAATTTGCAAGAATACAAGTCATTCCCCAAAATTGATTAATGGTCAAATGATATGAACAGGCAGTTCTCAGATGAAGAAATTAAAGTCATCTATAGTCATATGAAAAAATGCTCTAAATCACAGTTGATTAGAGAAATGCAAATCAAAACAATTCTGAGGTACCATATCACACATATCAGATTGGCCAACATGATAAAATAAGAAAATGATAAATGTTGGAGAAGATGTGGGAAAATTGGAATACTAATCCATTGTTGATAGAGTTGTGAAATGATCCAACCATTTTGGAGAGCAATTTGGAACTATGCCGAAAGGGCTATAAAAATGTACATACCATTTGACCCAGAAATAGCACTTCTAGGGCTATATCCCAGAGAGATCATGCAAACGAGAAAAGGACCCACATGTGCAATAATATTTATAGCAGCTCTTTTTGTGGTCACAAAGAATTGGAAATTGAGAGAATGTCCATCAATTGGGGAGTGGCTGAACAAGTTGTGATATATGAATGTAATGGAATGATATTGTGCTGTAAGAAATGACGAACAGGCTGACTTCACAAAAACCTGGACAGATTTGTATGGTCTGATGCTGATTGAAGTATGCAGAACCAGGAGATCTTTGTACACAGTAACAGCCACATTGAGTGATGACTAGTATTTATAGATTTAACCATTCTCGGCAATATAAGGACCTGAGACATCTTCACATGCCTCATTATGGAAAATGCTATCCAAAAGAAAAAAGAACTATAGAGTTTTAATGCAGATCAAAGAATACTATCTGTTATTTTTTTCTTCTATTGTGCTTTGTGTCCTCTTTTTGTTGGTTCCTCCTATTGGTTCTAATTCTTGCTCACAACATCACTAATCTGAAAATATGCTTAATAGGAATGTATATGTATAGCCTATATGAGATTGCATGCCATCTTGGGGAGAGAAGTGCGGAGGGAGGGAGAGAAAAAATTAAAACTCAAAAGCTTATGGAAGTGATTGTTGATAATTCAAAATAAATTACTTAATAAAATAGGTCCTTCTCTTTTGATCTCTTTGGGACATAGAACTGGTAACAGTATTGCTGGATCGAAGAGTTTGTGGTTTTACAGCCCTTTGGATATAGTTCCAAATTATTCTCCAGAATGTTTAGACTAGTTTACAACTCCACCAATTTTTCTGCATCCACTCTAGTGGATTTTTTTTTAAATTTTCCTATTCTATCATGTTAGCTAATCTGATAGATGTGAGGTGGTATTTTAGAGTTGTTGTTATTTGCATTTCTCTAATTGAGGTAAGGCTGTTTTCTGGGAAAATTTCCTTAGAAAAATATATTTAAGAGATGATGCTTTTATCAGAGAAACTAGCTGTAAAATAATTTATAGATAATAATATATTAATAAAAACAATATACAATATAATTAATATATTATTTATTATATAACATATTTATATAATAAATAATAATCTATACAATAAATAAATATAAATAAAATAATTTTTCCAATTTTCTCCTAATTTTGGCTTCACAAAATCTTTTAAATTTCATATAAAAAATGTTCACATTTAAATATTTCTGACCACTCTTTATTCCAGTCCTTTCCTTCTTTCAATCATCTCCTGTTTATTCTTTTTAAAGCTTGCTTTACATATGTTTGTTTCTGTATTGTCCCCTTAGCTCCATTAAATTGTAAGTTTCTTAAGAGCAAGCAATTTTTTCCCTCTTTTTTGTATTGCAGATAGAGATAAAGAGAGGGAGAGAGGAAAAATAAAAGACAAAAGACAGAAACAGAAATACGGGTGAGTGTAAAGTTATTCTGATCGTATCACTTCTTACAAAGCAATTAATTTCTTTGATGATATTTTTTATTTATTAATGCTTAATTAATTCACTGACATTGGTGACCTGATTATTGTTATAAAAAAGAATCTACAAGCCAGGAATAGTATATCCTGTAGCTAGAGAGATGTAGCTTTATCTTTGAGCAAATCTACCTACAGATAATAAAAGCACTATTTTATATGAGCTCATTGCAAATAAAATTATATATGTATATGTTTGTATATATACATACATACATACACACACGCACACACATATATATACACACATATATACATATATATATGAACAGATTCCTTTTTTTGAGGTAGAAAAAGTCACCAGGAGCCTGAAATTATAGGAACCCAGGTCCTCACATATCCGTGCTCAGAGATTATTTTTTCCTTTGTTCCTAAGGTTAAGCAAGCCTTCTTTTCCTTCTTTCCTGTTGTCAAGCACAGGGGGAAAAAGTTTCTTTCCCAATTGTCCAGTTAGTCCTGTAGATATTCTAATTAATCACTTTTAATTACTAATGGGATTTTTTTACCTGAGACAAAGGGTTGTTTTCTTAAGACAAATCCCAGATTTCTTCTATTGACTTCATTTTCTGTTTGACAGGGTAATTACAGCTCTTGGGGGAGATGAGCTCAGTAAAAGCTGTCCTTATGACTTCAGCCCTGACCATCTCCAGAAAACACATTCGTACACACATGCATGCACACGTACTCACCCATTCACACAGCCACACACAACTCTAGCCACTGCTCAAGCACCACAGAGCAGGCAGGTGAGTAACTTTATGTCTTGGCCACAGAGGTAAAGATTCTTAAAAACATCTAGGAAAATGGAATTACTTTTCTCAGTGCTTGGGATACAGAAGGGACTGTGTAGAAGCAGCCTCAGGAGATATCATTCTATCCTAAAAATGCGGTAGTTTATAGTCCTAGGTACTTCAATAGTGTCTCTGCCTCTGCCTTATCCTTAGTGTGGTGCTGAAACAGGTTAAGGGGAGTGTGCATATCCAGAAGATTATGATTAAGATATTGGGAGATTCTGCAGTCTAATAGTCCTAGGAGAAACTCAGTCCTGATTATTCGCTTTCTGACTAGATCAGGGGAAGAAGTTATAACTTTTGAGTCTGAGCTCAACCCAAGGAGCAAGAGAAGACTCTGATTTCTGATTCAGGCTCAATGCGTTGGAAAAGTCATTATAAGCTGTCCAACAACCTTACTGCAAGCTCAGAGCCCTGACCGCTTTGATGAATTGGCTGAGCACTATATGGCCTTAGGCACTTGGCTGCTGCTCTCCATAGCTTCAAGGCCGTTTGGCTTGAGCCTATCTCCTCTTCCCCTACTCAGGCTGCAGAGCTTTGAAAGAACGTGGATGACAGGCTGAGAGTTCCTGTGGGGATTATTAAAGCAAATGCTCCACAGCCTAATCTCTCTCCCTGAGCCAGTCTTATAGACTCAGATTCAGAGCAGAAAAGAAGTCAGATTACTTGATATAAAGCCCTCATGTTACAGGTGTGGCAACTGAGGTCTAGAGACATTCAGTGATTCTTTCAAAGTCACAGAAGGTCATGGCTGATGAACATTGTATTTGAATCTAGGTGCCCTCTGACTCCCATTGCAGCCCCAGTTCTACTGCCTTATTCTGTTTCTGGGGTGGCCTTCATGCCTGTTTGATTTCAGTGTAGCATTGATTGGCAAAATGGAAGTTAATCTCAATGAAGAGTCTTTGCCCTTTCATTCCTCTCTCTTACATCCTTTCTTCTGCCTTTTTCTTTACTCTTTTGCATGGTCCTGTCTTCTGCTATACTCATAATCATGTGTCACGTAAGATTTATTGACTTCCTATACATATGTATATATTTGGCTAGACAAAGTGGTTAAGTGGCTTGCCCAGGATCACATAGCTAGTGTCAAATGTCTGAGGCCGAATTTGAACTCAGATCCTCCTGACTCCAGGGCCAGTGCTCTATCCACTGCATCACCAAGCTGCCCCAACTTCCTGTATTTTAAAAACTACTTTTTTTATATATTGAGAAAAGCTGGCTTTCTGCCTTTCTGTCTTAAATGCCATAGATACTTGTGAATCCCAGTGAAATGTGAAAGATACACAAATTAGATGCACAGGACAAGGCTTTAGATTCTAACTTTGCTGGTCACTGCCTGTGCTGGTATGAGGAGATGATTTCAAGTTTGTAGGCCTCTTGTTCTGAATTTTAACAGTAATCACAGTAACAATATTGGAAAAAGAGATCATCAAACCAGCTACCGGCTAAGAATCCTTTCAACAATATTTTCAATATTGAATTGTATCCTCGGAAAAGATGAGATATTGACCTTGTCCATTCCCTAGGTTCTTTGTAGAATACAAAGTCTAATACTAAGCAATTCATGTCAGCCAAGAATTTTCTTGGGCAAAATAGTGGAGTGGAGAATAGAAAAGGGGGAATGACATAAAACTATACATGTGAAACATGTAAGTGTTTTCTCAATATTTATTTAAACCTTGATTGCAAGGTCTGTGAGAGATTGCATTCAACTGGACTCCCTGGGTCAGGAAAGGAAAAACAAAAGAACTCGATTGAGAGAGCACTGTGCCTACTTTAGAATATTGGCATTACTACTGGATTTTCAAGGTAAGATGCAACAGATCTTGAAACTTTGCTCTGCCATCTCATTAAAGCCCCAAGAGCAGGGAATTGTGTTACAAAAAAATAGAGGTCAAGGATGCTTTCTTAATTAGCTTTATTAGATAACTATTCCATGTATTTTATATGGGACAAACTTCAGTGTTTAAAGGGTTGTAGGAAAGAGTTAGATAATCAGCCAGATGAGTATTGAGAAAAAAAGAGACCTCAGGAAGTCATCTAACAGAAATAGGACACATGTCCTTCTTGACCAAGAAGTCCTGTTGTGTAGAGGATGCTATCATATTATAAAGTGGCATTTGAAAACTGGACTTCCTCATATGTAGATGGGGTCATTGTTCATCTCTCCATTTGCTACTATTTTCCTCTTTTGATTCTCATGCCAGATTCTAAGGCAATGGAAGGTTATATTTTGATATTTTCTTATTTGTTATAATTACAGAATCTTTGTCATCAATTGGCCATGAGTCCTGCCTATATTAAATGCCATTAATTTGATATTAAATATAATTCATTTCTTAAGTGATTACTCTGTATTATTTGTCATGTAACAATGTATATCATGTAACAATGATAATATCAATATCAATAACAATGACAGTAACTACAACACTAATTTATAAACTGGGTGAATCTCTCTTCCCATAAGTTTTTTTTTTGTCTCTTCCCATTTCCTTGAATTTCTCGGTCTCCCCCTCTCTTGTACCATGTGAAACAGGGGATAGAACACGGGATCTGGAAGCAAGAGACTTAAATGCTAATTCTATCTCAGACACTTAATGAAAGCGTGATCCTGGAGAAGTCACTGAACCTCCTTTCCTTGAGTTTCCTCAACTGAATACTGGAAATAACAATGCATCTACTTCTTCCAGTTGTTATGTACTCAGAAAATTGCCTGACACTTGGTATTTGCTTAATAAATTTTTCTTTCCTTTTTCCTTTCCTTCATTTCTTCCTTTGTACCTTCTTTCCTTTCAAAATTATTCTCTCTGCAATTCCTAGGGGTTATGTATGTGTGTGTACATATATCATAAATACACATATGTACATGTGTGCATATATGCAATTCAAATATGCACGGATGTAGATATGTATATAGTAAGTTATTCCTCTTATTTGTTTAAGGGATGATAATAAATGGCTCTAAAATTTATAGATTTTTCCCTTTACTTTAGCAAACTCTACAATTTATTTTCTTGGCAGCAATGATACTGCCTCTGTGATTGGTTCTCTTCCATATGAAATAAAGACACTGTCTTCCAAATCACATTGTCCACTATTCTCAAAGCAGTTCTCTTATTAGCAGCTCTCTTTTCTGACTTGGCAGTAATCTGGGCTTCAAGGTTATTGAACTGCTGTTTTAATGGAATAATTACTTTTGAACTTATATATACATATAAATATATATAATTTATATATATATATATTTAATGGCAAGTCTCACTTTCTTTTCAGCCACAGTGGGAATATATTTATAAACACACATTTTTGTTGTACTTTACATTGCAATTCCTTCATTTGAGATACCTAAAGTTCATGTCTTCTACTTGGTTATCAATTTTCCAACTCGGTCACCTTATTTAAAAACTTTATAACAAATTCAGTCTATATACCAAAGATTATTTCTCCATACCTGTTTCTTGATCTTCAGCCTCCTCTGAAGCAAAAGTTAATTCTCCTGTCAAATGCACTGGACAGATTCATCTTCATCTAGCCCACATTTGCAACAAATAATACATATGTATATTTTTTTTCTGCATTTACCTTGCTATTATAATTATTATGTTATATTGCGTAAGGTTTCATTTTTTCAAATAGTGTTAATAAATGTATTGGTAAAGCTTATAATGCTAAGCCTATAATTAAAATGCAACATATAGAATATTTATGAATATATATATATATAATATAATTATTATGTATAATATAAAATTATAAAACAGGCATTTGAATTTATTGATTTTCAACAACAGTGGCATGTGCTTTGTGATTAGGATTCTTTAAATTAGATCACATTGATAAGGAAACAATAATCCAAAGAGAAAGAAAAAAATAAAAAAAGATTCTAGGCATAATTACCTATATTTAACAGGAAACTAGGGGTCAGAATCAGTTTAGGTAGGTCTTAGGCACTAATAAGGTATTGATGATAACATAACACGGGACTGAAAATAATTAGACATGTAGTGGTCAGCATAATGCCAAATAAAACATAAAAAAGACAGACGAGAAATACGGAATCTGAGCTAGGTAATTACGCAAAGTGTGTGTCGAAAACATGATGTTAATATTTACTAATTTTTATTTACTAATTTTTAATAAGTTTAAATTACTTAATGTTTTAATGCCTCTTAGAGAAAAATTGTGAAAGCTGTATTTCTCTATTGGCTACAAACAGACTACTGAA
This sequence comes from Vombatus ursinus, assembly GCF_900497805.2. NCBI lineage: Eukaryota > Metazoa > Chordata > Mammalia > Diprotodontia > Vombatidae > Vombatus > Vombatus ursinus. The sequence goes on from NW_020954584.1 coordinate 87,109, forward strand.
AAAGATGTTCAAAGTAAGAGTCATCCAATGGTTGAGAGACTTGTAGGGAAAGGACAAATCCTTTCCCAGTAAAGTACATAAGCTAAGTCTGTGATCCCCAGCAGAAGAAGCAAATTTTCTACTGTTCTTGATTCCATATATGTTTTGTATTGTTCTCCATAGGAAGAAGTGAGAAATGATTAAGAAACTTAATTTTTTATAATTTCAGGGAAACTGAGCTTAGTTAGAATAGATGGATATTGGGCACCAATTATGGACAAGGACATATGGGACCTAAAAAGAAGTACAGGAATACAGCACTTGTCTATTACAGAGTTTAAAAAATAGTTAACAAGGGAAGGAAGAAAAGAAGTTATGAAATAATAAATGAACAATTTACATTAGTGTAAAACTAAAGAAAGTCACAAGTCACGATTAAGAAATTATGCAATATAATAATAAAATCATAATAAATTGTAAATTTATTATAAATGATAAATATATTTTGTTTTAATAAAATATAAATTATATGTAATCTATAAATATAATGATATAATGATAAATTGACAAAATTATACAATATAATAGCACAATATAGTAATAATAGTAATGACAATAATACATAGAATTATAATAATAACAATAGTATTTTGTATAATACTAAGTACAAGGCACTGAACTAAGTTCTTTTCAAGTATTGTATCAACTGTGGAAAACAGCCATTATGTGACTTTTCCAGTGTCAGACAGTTAGTGAATGTCTGAGGGTAGATCTTAACTCTGGTCTTCCTGACATCAGGCATGATACTCTTTGCACTGTGCTACCTAGCTGCCTACTTTAGGCTAAAATTACAAATAGAAATAACAAAACATTTTAAGAAAATATTTTCAGAAAAAAACCACAAAGAATAAAACAAAAAACATATAACATGTAAAAATTATTGATACAAACAGAAAAAAAATATTTAACAAAATAAGAATACTGAAAGAAAATTGAAACTGATGATTTTGTGGGTTTTTAATGGAGTGGATAGAGCTCTGTGTCTGAAGTTAGAAGGATATGAGTTCAAACATGGCCTAAGATATTTATTATCTGTATCACCATGGTGCAATCACTTAGCATGTGTCTACCTTACTTTCCTCATCTATCAAATATGGATAATAATAGCCCCCCACTTACTAGGGTTGCTATTAGGATCAAAATTATTTAATATTTATAAAGTGATTGTCATTTTTAGTGACATACAACAGGTGCTTAAAAATTCTTGTTCTCTTGCCTTTTTCAATAAAGATTGCTTATTCCAAATCAATTTTAAGCATTTGTGATTTTGTTTAAGCCCTGAAGACAAAAATCCCTAATGATTATTTTTTTAAATGTCTTAGAGTGTCTGATCAAATACTTAAAGTTAAGTAACTTGCCCATGATCAGAGAAATAGTGATATTTTAATTTTTAAAAAATTCCTAAGATTTTCTGGGAATAACTACTATAATACTCTTTAAAATTTATTTTTTTCCTAGTTTCTTTTCTTCTCTTCTCAATGTCCAGAGTAAAGAGATTGATGAGTGTCCAGGACAGTCAGAATTTCTAGTTCAAAATAAACACATATATACCAAAACAATATCTAACAGGATTCTCAGTCCCTCTCCAAAATTAGTTCAATCTCTTCTTTGTAACCAAGCCATAACCTCCAGTTTTGGTATGAGTTTTATGACTGATACATACATAAACCCTTGTTTTTAGTTTCTTGGGTGAAGAAAGCGGTTCCCTAAGAAGCACTAAAGGGTCTTACCTGCCATATATTTTACAATCTCACACAATTTCTTTGTTTCAGTGACTAAGAAGGTCAATTACATTTTTCTGAGTCACTTTATGAAACTTTTGTTCTCCATAAATTTTATTTTCTAATTTTAGTCAAGGTATGCCTGTTTAATTTATTTTTATTTTTATTTTTTTGCAGGGTTGGGGTGAGGGTGGGTGAAACAGAAATTCTTCAACCATGTTGCTAAGGTTGTATCTAGACCAAATATAATTTTTGACCATATGGCTTAAAGGGAAGGAAGCATTATGCTTAGGAGTCATGTGCATCTGGGTAAGAGCTTCTATAGGTGAGTCATAGATTCTGTATCTCTTCAAATTTCATTCTATTCTTAGCAAAATTTTAATTGTGTCTTTGAGAAAAAGCCTATACCTTTCAGCCTATTTTCAGACAAAATGCCTATTACTTCTGAGACCAAGAAAAGTTTATGAATTTCTGAACTTATTATGTTATAATTTCATTTACCATTATGCTACTTTGTGTTAAATATTTTGATTTCAGAAATTCATTGCACTAATATGAACATTTGTTATGAAGTTCATAGTAGGTACGTTCAAGAATTGATAATGGGACCTTAAAATAATATCAAATTTGTCCATGTTGCCAACGTAACAGGGTATGTCAGAAAATGTTGTATCCATTAGTCTAATTATTAATCTCTCTGAACCAAGTACTGAAGCCCTGGTTAGGGAAAGAACCAAGGGATGGGGTGTTTTGGTTAAAATGAGGAGTCCATGAGAGTTATAAACCAAACCACAGAAGCCTAATGGGCCATATTAGAAATCTTTTAAAGTTAAGAAGAACAACTGTGAGTAACCAGGGACTGATACCAAGAGGCAACGGTCAAAGCCCAAGCATTTGGTGAGAGTCAGGAGGATCTGGTGCATCAAGAGTTGTTGATAATTGAAAAGAGAGTTGGGAATGCTGACTGCAAAGGAATTGTTGATTTTTTTTATTGACCAACTTTCTTTATTTCACATGTGTCTCTACAGAAATGAATGAAGTATGGGCAATATCAGAATTATACTCCTTTTGGAATACCCAAAGTCTTCTACTGCAATGTTTCTGAATGACAGCTCAGTGTCAGTAACAGCTGCATTTGTAACAAATAATTTCCTTACTCACTGTTTATTCATGGTCATGGATGTGCCCATATTGGAGGCATCAGAATCCTTGAAGAGAAAGGACATACGAGAGTCACAACGGCCTATACCTGAAACTAGTAGTCTTTTTCTCTCATCTCAAGTATTGGAAGGAAATGCCATAAATACTTAATTTAGCAACTACAACAACTACAAACAGTGGCTGCTCACCTTTGATACTTAGCCCAAAGCAAGTGCAGGTCAACCAACATCTCTGGGCACAATGGCCTTGATATTTCCTGATCCTTCCATCATAGCTACATCAATAATCAAGGGTAGAATGAGAGGGAACAGGTTGCCTTAAACCACTTTCAGATGGTCTTTAAGTTACATAAAGTGCTTGACTTAATTAATTGATCTGGTAATAATTTTAAAAGCAGATTTCATAAGGAATAGGAAGGAAACCCAAGTGTTAATGAAAATTTTCCAAAAATATAAAGGAGCTTTATTCCAACCCATACTTGTAAAACAAACAAACAAACAAAAACATCTTGGCTACATCTTCCCCATATGTAGTCATTCAACCTTTAAATGCATGTCTCTGGTAAAAGGTAATTCGCCACCTCTCAGGACAACCTAGTTCATTCTTTGAAAATTCTTAGGAGTTTTATTAATTCATACAGCTCAAATATGCTTTTCTTCTGTTTCAAGTAGTGCTGCAGTTCTGACTTTGGGGACAAAACAGAAAAAAAATGAACCTATGAGGCATTCACATTTGATTCTTTTCCAAGATTCTCTAAAATACTTGCTCATCTATTACCTGATTTAACATTGTAATTTGATTTTCTCATTGAAGTGTTAACTTTTAAAATGAAATGCAAAAGGCCTGAAGGGTAGAAATTTTTTCTTATGTTTCCTATATAACTTCCCTGAATCCAGGAAATCTTCCTAAGACTAAACATTTCAATTTCCTTGAAACGTACATCTTACCACATTTTTTTTCTCTAAGCCCTTTATAATCTTGGTCTTCAGTATCTAGATAATCTCTAAAACATCAATGACTTCTTAAAAGGTGGGATATAGAGAGATTTGAATAAACAAATACATAGACATAGAAGAAAATTTTAATAAACTAATGGTTTTTACTTAGAGGTGCAGCCATTTTATAATGCCCAAGGATAAGAATACTGATATCATTAATCTCAAATAAGTTGGAATGAGTAAAATACTTTAAAAAAAAACTACACATCTCCATAACTAACAAGGTTTACTGAAGCTCATCTTCTTGGTAAGGAGTGTGTGGAATCCCATTTGGAGCAGCTGATTCAATCACAGAAACCTTGCTCTTCCTTCCCAGGTCTCCTTAGATCTGACTACCATTTTTCTCTCCAAGAAGATAAGGAATGCATTCTTATGATGATGCTCTCTGCAATAGCTACATTCTTCAAAGTATAATTGGAATTTTGGGGAATGGTTTACTCTTTTACCTTTATGGCTTTAATTTAATTACTAATCAAAAGACAAGACCCATTGACTTGATTTTCATTAATTTGGCCTTTTCCAACATTTTGTTGATTTTCTTCAGGGGAATGCCATTTACAATCCAGGTTTGTATCCAGAAAGTTTTCCTAGATGACATTGATTGTAAAATCATAGCGTATCTGCAAAGAGTTCTCCGGAGTCTTTCCCTTTGTACTAGCTGCCTCATGAGTTTCTTGCAAGCCATTATCCTCACTTCCTGTAGTTCCAAATGGGCAGAACTCAAAACAAAGCTCCACAATGTATTGTTCCATCCTGTGTTTTCATATGGGTACTCAATCTATCAATAGATGTGATTGTGCTCCTGTATGTGACTGGTCCTAGGAACAGCACAAAAAGTATGCTGAACAGGAACCTAGGCTTTTGTTCTGTGAATAGGTATGCTTTAGCTACCTCAAAACCTGTGATTTGGAAATCAGTCTATGATGCAGTGTTTGTGGGATTCATGGCCATTACCAGTGGTTACATGGTGCTTGTTTTGTGCAGATATCACTGGAAAGTCCAACATATTCATGACAGCAGCCTCACCCCTAGTACCTCCCCAGAGATCAGAGCCACTAAAATCATCCTGTTTCTTGTGATCATCTTTGTATTTTTTTATTCAATCAGTTCCATCTTTATTATTGTGATGGATAATTCAAAAGACACAAACCAGTGGGTGATATATATTTCTGTTTTTTTGACCTTGTGTTACCCAACTGTCAGTCCTTTTGTCTTAATTACTAGTGACAACCAGATACTCATTTGCTGTAATGCTCTCAAAAGGATGAAAAAGGTTTATTCACACCAATTAAGATCTCAGAGCAAATATTTAAAACCAGAGAGTCATGGAAGTATCATGCAAAAAAACAAAAACAAAAAATGTCTTAAATCTTACTGTGTTGAAAATTCTTATTCTGAAAATGGGAATGTTTGAGCAAAGAATCAAGTTTCTGTGCATTAGAAAATTATTGCTTTCCTTTCTCAAAGGTAAGCTCCTTTATGTATGGGCCATTTTGTCTAGAACAAGAACAAATATGGAAGACAACAGAAAAGAGGGGAATGTTCATTGAAGTTTGGTGGTAGTCACAAGCTGTGGTCCTTTCTTTCATAGAAGGAAGACACATTAATGGCCAACACATTCAAAACACTTATGTTACAGTTGAAAGTATCAATGAACCATACAGTGAGTATCTGAGGGAAATTTTGAATGTTGGTTTTCCTTATGAGAAAGACCACACACCTATCCACTATGGTTTGCTGCCATCTCTTCTTTAGATCTAACTAATAGTCATTAATTTTCCTTACATTTTTAATCTCTAAAAATATTTTAAATGTGGTACCTGCATCATCAAATATATCTGAATTCTAACCATATTTATTAGAAAAATAATAGGAGATGGAAGTTGCTATAAGAGGAAAAGGAGAGAGAGAGAGAGAGAGAGAGAGAGAGAGAGAGAGAGAGAGAGAG
>NW_020954584.1:92985-96894 GCF_900497805.2 Vombatus ursinus
AGAGAGAGAGAGAGAGAGAGAGAGAGAGAGAGAGAGAGAGAGAGAGAATTCACCCATAAAATGATGAGGAATAGCAGAATGAATGATGACAATAGATAATAACAATTTGAAGACTTCAGAACTGGGTTCAATGAATTCTACAGCCAATCATGACTCTAGAATACTGATGAAGAAGTTGTTCACCTCTTGGCAATAAAGTAATCTACTATCCTTGCAGAATAAACTACACATCTAGTCACAAGATTAATATGTTAAATTATTTTCTTTGACTATATATGGATTAAAAGATGAGATGTTTTAAGTTCAGAGGTAGGGTTGAGGTGTGAATCTGAAGCAACATACAAAGTAGTACTAATGTCACCAAAAATGAAAAAAAAAGAAAGTAAATGAAAATTTAGTAAAATAGACAACTGGATAGTTGAAATAAGTAAAAGTTCCCATGAATACTACCTCTAAGCAGATAATTCTCCCACCTTTAGATGGTGCAGAAAGAACAAGAAACATTCCAGGTTAGGTTTCCTAGTGATATTATCATCCATTCTACTTGTTTCTCCTCTTCCCCATCTGGGAAGCGTTGTTTTGTTTATTTGTGTGTGTGTGTGTGTGACACATTGACTTATTATATTTTTAATAAGTCAAAACTGTTTAATATTTTAATGTCTCTTGGAGACATAGAATATAGATTTTATATCTCTGTTGGCTAAAGACAGATCGCTGGAAAAAATATTCAAATTTAATCATCCAATGGTTGAGAGAATTGCAGGGGGAAAAATCCTTTCCTAGTAAAGAGTATTAGCAGAGAAGGCTGCAATCCTCTGGGAGCAGAAAATTCTCAAATATTCTTCATTCTATATGGGTTGAGTATTATCCTCTATAGGAAAATATAGGAAAAAATTAAGAACTCTAACTTTTTAGCATTTCTGGAGCACTGAGCACAGTCATAATATATGGAAATTGGGCACCAACTATGGAAAAGAACAAGTGGGACATAAAAAGAAGTACAGAAATTAAGTCCATTAAGCAGCTTAAAATATAGTTAACAAAGGAAGAAAAAAAGTTATGAAATAAACATGAATAATTTACATTAGAATCAAATTTTAAAAAGTTACAAGTCACGATTAGCTGTTTTATAATATGTGCAATGATAACATATAATTTAATAATAGCAATAATATAAATAAGGATAACAATAATATTTATATAATACTAAGTGTCAGACATGTAAATTTTTTAAAATTATTACATCTTCTGATCCTAAGAAAAACCTGGGAGATCAGTATCATTATTTTGCCCTTTTATAAATGTTAAAACTGAAGCAAATAGCAATTATGTGACTTGACAAGGTTCACATAACTAATAAGTTAGTTATGCTGGATTTAACTCTGGTCTTCCCGACATCAGACATGGTATTCTTTCTACTGTTTGAGAGCATAAATTCTGGGTAATTAATTATTTTTTAAAAATTAGGGCTAGAGAATAATTAATAATTGGATAGTCATTTGGATGTTTCTCATAAACCAAAGATGGATCATGGTGGCCTAATGAAGCTTAAATGCCATTGGAAGAATTGTGTTCTAGACAGATGGCAATCAGCACTCATTGGTTTACAATTAATGAGAGAAGTGAATGTTATATTGAGAGGTGTGCCTATTCTAATGAGGGTGTGCGATGGGATGTGAGTTTGATTATGTCACTCTTACTGTCCAATCACCCCTAGCCTCAGGCAATCTGGACAAAGGATCTACCCCATCACCCAAGTCTATAGGAGTGTTAACTATAGCTTATCTTATTGGTGGGGAGTGTGTGGAAACCACTAATTCAATCACAGAAACATTTTTCTTCCTTCCCAGGTCTCCTTCGATCTCACTACCATTTTTATATCCAAGACAATAAGGAATGCATTCTTATGATGATTTCCTGTGCATTATCTACATTCTTCAAATTATAATTGGAGTTTTGGGGAATAGTTTACTCCTTTACCTTTATGGTTCTAATTCAATTGGTGGGCAAAGAACAAGGCCCATTGGCCTGATTTTCATTAATTTGGCCTTTTCCAACATTTTGATGATTCTCTTCAGGGGAGTTCCATGGGCAATCCAGTCTTGCACCCAGAAAATCTTCCTGGGTGACATTGATTGTAAAATTGTAGTTTATCTGCAAAGAGTTTCCCGGGGTCTTTCCCTTTGTACTACCTGTCTCATGAGTTTCTTCCAAGCCATCATGATTACTTTTTGTAGCTCCAAATGGTTAGAACTCAAAACCAGAGCTACTCAATATATTGTTCCATCCTGTGTCTTCATATGGGTACTTAATCTGTTGGTAGATGTGATTGTGCCTCTGCATGTGACTGGTCCTAGGAACAGCACAAACAGTATGCTGAGCAAGAACCTTGGCTATTGCTCTATAAACAGGTATGCCATGACCACTTTGAAACTTGTGATTTGGAAGTCACTTTATGATGCAGTGTTTGTGGCATTCATGGCCATTACCAGTGGCTACATGGTGTATGTTTTGTACAGACACCACAGGAAAGTCCAACATATTCGTGACACCCCTAGTGCCTCCCCAGAGATCAGAGCCACTAAAGCCATCTTGTTTCTTGTGAGCATCTTTGTATTATTTTATTCAATCAGTTCTATCTTTATTATTGTGATGGATAATTCAAAAGATAAAAACCAGTGGTTGATATACATATCAGTTTGTTTGACCTTGTGTTATCCAACAGTCAGTCCCTTTGTTTTAATCAGTAGTGACTCCCGGATACCCAGTTGTTGTAATGCTCTCAAGAGGATGAAAATGTCTTACCCACACTCATCAAGATCTCAGAACAAACTCATGTAAAACCAGTGGGCCATGGAATTAAAAAACAAAACAAAAAAAACCAAAAAAAACATTTAATTTCACTCAGTCCAAAACACTTATTGTAAAAATGGTAATATTGGAGAAAAGAATCATGTTCCTACAAATTAAAAAAATAAATTATTACTTTGCTTTCTTAAAGGTAAGTGCCTTTATGTATGGGTCATTCTGTCTAGAACAACACATTTGGAGGACAGTAGAAAAGAGGGAAATTTTCCCTGAAGACTGGCAACAATTCCAAGGTATGGTACCATTCTTCAGAAAAGAAGGGCTTGTTAATGGTTACCAAGTTTTTACCCTTATATTACAACTGAAAGAACCAATGGGGTTCTCTCTCCCTCCCCCTTCATGGGCCACAATAACAGACAGGAGGTTGCTGGGCAAATACAGCCACAACCTCCAAACTGAAACTGAAACACGGTCCTCCTGTGGGCCCAGACACTTGTAGCCTCCACTGCAGTCTTGGCCTCTGGGCACCCAATGTGTGTCTTGCACCACAACATTAGGGAGAAGAGAAGCATCCAAGTGGCACACTTTGGCCAAGATATCAAGAAATTTACCCAGATAACAACCTCATGAATCAACAGGAGAGAAAACTAATTGCTAATGCACTCAGTCAGCATCCTTTTCCCCACCAGGCCCCACATTATGGCATAGTACACAAGTTGATCCATTAGTTTGTGCTGTGGGATCTACTTAGTAATATCCTTGTTCTAGTTGCTGTGTCTTTCATGGCATCCTGCCTCTATCCTCATCCAGTGTTCTGTTGTAATGAAGGGCAGAACTCAATTGTGCCCACTCACTTCCAGAGGACGGAAAGGTTTAACAAGACAGAGTGTTAAATGTAGCAACACTCAGCCAGAGAACTAAAGGATAGAGGGGCAAGATGCCAGTGTGTGGAGGGGATTACATCAACCCAGAATTAAAAGAAATTGGCATCCAGTTAGACCACAACAGCCTCTGTAAAATAACTTGGGACAAGGACTAGGGCTGGTATTAAATTCATTCCACAATATAGGAGAGGTCTGAAACACCTTTGAGATTTAAATC
>NW_020954584.1:97294-123097 GCF_900497805.2 Vombatus ursinus
ATAATATTATGTTATATAATATATAATATAATATATATAATATAATATAATATAATATAATAATAATATATAATAAATATAACAAATATATAATATATAATAAATATATATAATATATAATAAATATATATAATATATAATAAATATATATATATATATAAAAGGGAAGAAAATTAAGCTAAGAACTCAAAACACAAGCAAAGAAACTAAAAAAAATGTGAAATGGAAGGGAAGATGGTCACAGAGATATCTAAACAAGTACAAACAACTCTAAATATTGCAAGACAAAGGAAATTGAACCAACTGTCATTTAGAACCCAAGAGAACTTTAAAAAAAAAGTTTAAATGTACCTGCCTTACAGGATAGTAAATGGAATAAACTAGAACAAACATGCCAAATGTTTCACTTTTGAATCACAGACACAGCTCTTATATTTGTTTTACAAAATGCATGTCTCCCAACATGCATCTCAAACAGTGTTGCATGTAATGTGGTATAAAAGCAGCATCTAACATAATTGAAACTGCTTTAACCTAAATATGCTTACTACTTAAGCACACTCCTACAACCTAACTGTCTTGAGAAAAGCTGAAATTGTTCAATAGTTATAGTCTTTACTCAACTTGGTATCCCAGATGAATGTTTTTCTGTGTTCAAGAATATTAAACATTAAGTTTTGAAAACAATACTGATTTCACTCACAGTAAGCATAAATCACAAGCTTGTATTGCAAAACTATTAAACTTCATTTTTGTTTGTTTTTTTTTTCTTTAAAAAAAGTTGACCAAGCTTCAGTGATCAGGACAGCATTCCCCATCCACCACTCGTAGTGGACACGCAAGACATCCCTCCCATTCTGCTCAGTCCCATGGATGCACGGCTCCTGCTACTGTAGTAGCTGCTGTTCATCGTTCCTTGGCTCCCTATACAATATTTGATCGAAAATCACTGGAGTTTTCCTGTAAAACTTGGTCTTATCTGCTTAGGCTGCTTTGACCACCAAAGCCTTGTCTGTAACCCCCACTTAGCTTCTGGCTGACCGGACTGGTTTGACAAGCCCATGCCTCCCATCATTTGGCTGCCATAAGTACCACCACTTGCTCCTGCTGTAGAATTCAAGAAGAGTTCTATATATGTGCTGCATATTTGCTTTGTCTTCTGATGTAGCTGCCGCAGCATCTTCATGAATACCAAATTCCTGAGAGAACTTGGAAATATAGCAGGATGTTCCAATGTGATTCAAGAGAAAAATAAGAACGTTGAGAGAATTTGAAAGGAAACAAATATCAGAACAGTACAGAAATAATTAGAAGAATAGACAAACTTGAATCTGCTCTGGTAGATAGGGGTAGAGTTCTTGAGCAAGCATATGACAAAGAGGTTAGTGGAAATAAAAATGAACAATTTGGATTACATAAAATTTACATTTGTGTACAAGTAAAACCAATTCACCTAAAATTAGAAAAGAAACAGGGAATGGGGGTGGGGGAGAATCTCTGCAATTCTCTGATTAAGGATCTATTTTCTAAGATATATGGGGAACTTAATCAAATTTATAAGAATAAGAATCATACCCCAACTTATAAATGTTCCCAGTATATGAATAGTTAGAACTGTGATCTAGTCCAACCATTCTGGAAATAATTTGGAAATATGTCCAAAGTCCTTTTAAATTGTGCATCCCCTTTGACTGGGTGATACCACTGCTGGATATATACCCATAGATGAAAGAAAGAGGAAAAGGACCCATTTATAGCAGCTCTTTTTGTAGTGGCAAAATATTAAAGATGGGGTGCCCATTGATTGGGTAATGTCTGAACAAGTTACAGTCAATGAATGTAATAGGATATTACTGTGCTGTAAGAATTGATGAAAGAGGTTTCAGAGAAACTTGAGAAGACTTATATGAACTGATCGAAGTGAAGTGAGCAGAACCAGGAGAATGATTTATACAATAGCAATATTTTAAACATAATCAACTTTGACAGACTTAGAAACTCTGATCAATGCAATAACCAACTATAGTTCCCAGAAGATTCATGATAAAACATATTATCCACCACCAGATACAAAAGTGATGGACTCAAGAGTACAATTTGATGATTATGCGTGTGTTTGTTTTTCTTTTCTGGACATGGCCAACCCCAGATAGAAAAGTGATGGACTCAAGAGTGCAGTTCAATGTTTATGTCTGTGGTTGTTTTTCTTTTTCAGAAGTGGCAAATTCAAAAATTTGTTTTGCTTGATCTCATGTGTTGGATTTGAGATCCTTTTTTTTTTTTCAAAGGGGGTAGTTATAAAGAGGGATGAGAAGAGAATCTTACCCTGAAAATGAAATAAGATTGAATTTTTAAAATAAAAATGATTTATTTTTAAAAATATTATGGGATAAACTTTTATTCCCTGATACTCTAGCTTTGTGAGAACGTGTCGCATTCAATCAGTCATAGGCTTTAGAAAAAATGAGAAAAAGGCCTTGATCAGTTAGCATTATGGTGCATAGGAAGAATACTTGGACTTCCTAAGTAAACTTTAGAACATCCCTTGGGCCATGTATAAAACCAGAGAATTTCTTCAGAACCCAAGAGGTGAGAGAATAAGTGGAGAGCAATGACCTTTCCACCCTTCAGAGGAAAGATTGCCTTGATTTTGTGTATCATCAGTAGTTTGCATGTAGCAAGATCTTAATACATGTTTTCTCATTCCCTTACATTAATTCAGAATGAAGTAAGCAGAACTAGGGGAAAATGTACATTGTCAATGTAAATTGAAAGAATAACAATAATAAAACAGAAGACTATGTAATAATAATGATCAAGTTTGGCCTTGGACAAGAGTTGAGAAAAAGTACTTTCCTCCCTTGCCTGCAGAGATGAGGCGCTACAATTATGGAATATTGCATATACCATCAAACACAGCAAATGAATAGATTATTTTTTTAATTTGTTTTTCTGACATGCTTTTTTCTCCCTTTTAAAATTTATGCTACAAGAAATGACTCAATGGTGTGGGTTGGAGAGGAGAGAATATATTCACAAGTGATGCATTGTAAAACAAAAAGAGCATCCATTAGAAGCAGATAAGCTTAGCCATGCAAGAATATGCTTCAACTAATCTATCAGTCATAGACTTTAGACTGAGTAACATTTTAAATGAAATTGACACAGAGTTGTGTTTCTTTTAATAATGAGTAAATATACAATTAGAACAATAATTATTTGGTATTGTTTAGTTTTAGTTTTTGTTTCTCTTATTTGCTTTATTTTTACCTTTTGTTACTTTTCAGCTACTTGACAGCTTATATTGATTGCTGGAAATTAAAATATAACTATTCTTAAAAACAAAAATTAAAAGAAAAGGAAGATTAGTGTCCAAAGAGTTTACTAATTTGCCTGTGGCTACAGAGGTAGTATCTGAGGAAATTTTGAATGTTGTTTCTTTGCTAGAAAAGCCACAGACCTGCCTACTGTGTTGCACTGCCACCTTTTCTTTAGTCCTAAATAATACTCATTTATTAGCCTTGTAGTTTTGCCTACATATCGTATGTATAAATTTACCTGCATCAACAAATATATCCTAATTTTTCTGACATTTGTTAAAATAAATTATTAAAGATGAAGATAGGGGTTGTGGGAAAGAGAAATGGGAAGAGAGAATGAGACACAGAGACAGAGAAAAAGAGAGAGAGAGAGAGAGAGAGAGAGAGAGAGAGAGAGAGAGAACAGCAAAAATAACCAATCTTTCCAGAGAATTTGATGGTATTTTCAGTGTTGCTGACCTTGCCCCTTGGTGAAATGGGAATAACATTTAATTTAATCATAGATTCAAGATCTAAATTCTGGTTATGCTACTTTCTTTTTGTAAGGTCAATGACAAATCCTTTATACTGGCATCATTTCAGACTTTGGTCTGAAAAAGAAACAAAATACAAAACAGACCATTTTGCAGAAATTTTGAGGAGTTCCTCTTGCACAAATGATGCATGTATCATTCTTTAAAGACAAAATACAAAATAAGACAACAAAATCTAAGATTCCAGCCAAGTCTAGATCATATATGTGTGTATGCATATATGTATATATGTATACATATGTGTGTATGTATGTATATATGTGTATAGATATAGCTATAGATTCAGATATAGATGCATGTGTGTGTGTAAAGTGATCCAAAGCAATCTTTTTCTCCTCACCAAATTTTCCATATCATGAAGTTATGAACAGCTGTCATAAATACATATATTCAAAGTGTCTTCTCCACTACATTGCATATTAACATTAAGTGATATTGTTTTTGGTTTATTTTGTTTGATTTTTAAAATTTTACATCATATGAAAATTAAGTCATGTTATTAAAACGGAATCTTGATGTTTTTATCAAGAGACCATTTTGCAGAAATTTTGAGGAGTTCCTCTTGCACAAATGATGCATGTATCATTCTTCAAAGACAACAACTGCATTTTGCTAATTGTACTATCCAAGGCAGGGAGGTTGAGGCTTTGCCCTATGATGCTAAATTAGGAGGTGTTAGTAGACCTTATGATTGTTTGGCAGGCAGAAAACTTGAGCATTATATATTATCTAATAAGTGTTCTTTGTTTTATCATTTTTGGTCTATTCCCATGATATCATCAAAGTAGACATGTATGTCTTCTCTTACAATTCAATAATGATTCCACAATTTTCTGGTAGAGAACTGATTGGGGTGTTGGGCTGTTAAATGGTTTACTCAGGATTACTCAGCCGGTAGGTTTCAGAATTATAATTCATTCTCTCTCTCTTTCTCTTGCTCTATCTCTCCCTCTCTTGTTCTTTCTCTGTTTCTTTATTATTCTAGATGGTGATCTGCAACTGGAAAGCTATAAACAAATTGTTGAATATATTATATACACTGAAACTAGAAGAAGAATCTCACTGGAGTCAGCATGTGACTTTTTTCATACTTATGTATAATTCTACTGAGAATGACATCAATAGTTTAATATTTTACCTACTGATGGTTGAAATAAGTTACATCTTATGAAATATATTTTTGGGTCTCCAATGACCAGGATGTCTGTTAGTTTAGAGAAATTGAAAGAAATTTATGAACTACCTATGCCATAGGCCAAGAAGAATGCTCAAAGAAATAAATGTATATTTATGATATATACATTTGATAATTTATTCATGTTTATTGTCAGGAACTCAACAAGATGATAGAGTCCTTTTAAGAAATATAACATTCATAAAACAAATATAGCAGATAAATTGAAAGCTCCTCTGTACTGAACTATAGAGAGGCTAGGTAGCTTGCCTGTTTACAAAGTAGCTCCTAAGACTGGTAAGGACCTACTAAAAACCATTCACCACTGTCACATATTAACAACTGTTAAGTCAGAAGGTATCCCAGATCATGACATCATAAAATTATAGTGTAAGTTCTTTCCTAACTCCTCCTTTTAGCAATGTTAACATAGGTCAAAACAAAACACAAAAAGAATCTAAAAATGGATGTATAGAAGAATTAATTTTTAAGCTGCCAGCTGAGTCACCCAGCTGCCTCAAATAATACTTATAACTGAAAACTTCTTTTTATCAAAAAAAATGAAACAATTTCATGGACAAACTTTGTGTTATTTATGTATACACATGTATGTATAGAAATACATATGTGCACACATAACATGTTTACATATATGTGTGTAAGTATGCAGTTACATATAGTTACAATAGATCAATGAGGAAAAAAGGAAAGAGCATTCAAGATCTACTTTACAAATGAATACCAATTAATTTTAAGTGAAATAACGGCAAAAAAGTATGTATAAGCACACACATATACATACAAATAAATGCATAGACAAATGCACACCAACATATACATATACACGTGAGTTGGTGGTTCAATGGTTAGACTGATATGCTTGAACTTAGAAAATCCAGAACTCAAATCTGACATCAGACACTAGCCTTATGATCTTTTTTATGATTCTTATCTCTATTTATTTCAATGTCTTTGCCTATGAGTATGTCTATATATCTATCTACACACATATGCATGTATGTATATGTATGTATGTATGTATATACACTCATACTATATATATGTGTGTGTGTGTGTGTGTACTACAGAGCATAGGAATAAAGGGAACATTCCTTAAAATGATAAGCAGTACCTATCTAAAACCATCAGCAAGCATTATATGCAATGGGGATAACCTAGAAGCTTTCCCAATAAGATCAGAAGTGAAAGAAAGATGCCCATTGTGCACACTATTTAGCACTAGAAATGTTAGTCATAACGATAAGAGAAGAAAAGGAAATTGAAGCAATTATTATAGGCAATGAGGAAACACAACTATCACTCTTTGATATGATGGTATATTAGAGAACCCCAGAAAATCAACAAAAATATTACTTGAAATTATTGGTAACTTTAGTTCAGCTGCAGGATATAAAATAAACCCACATAAATCAACAGCATTTCTTTATATGACCAATAAAACTTAGTAGCAAGAGAAAGAAAGAGAAATTCCATTCAAAATAACTGTCAACAATATAAAATATTTGTGAGTCTACTTACCAAGACAATCTCAAGAACTATATGAACACAATTACAAAACACTTTTCACACAAATAAAGTCAGACTTAAATAATTGGAAAAATATCAATTGCTCATGGGTAGGCTCAGCCAATAACTCATTTGACAAAAACTGATGGGAAAACTGGAAAACAATAGGACACAGACTAGGTATAAACCAACATTTCAAATCATGGACCAAGATAAGGTGAAAATGGCTGCATGATTTTGACATAAAGGGTGATACCATAAGCAAATTGAAAGAACAAAGAATAGTCTACCTGTCAGATCTATGGGGAGGGGAGGAATTCATGACCAAACAAGAGATAGAAAGCATTGCAAAATGTAAAATAGATAATTTTGATTCTATTAAATTGAAAAATATGTTTGTACAAATAAAACCAATGCAACTATGATTAGAGGAAAGCAGAAAGTTGGGAAATAATCTTTACAGCAAGTGTCTCTGATAAAGGAGTCATTTATCAAATATTTAGAGAACTGAGTCAAATTCATAAGTATACAACATATTCCCCAATTGATAAATGGTCAAAGGATATGAACAGGCAGTTTTCAGATGAAGATATCAAATCTATCTATAAGCATATGAAGAAGTGCTCTAAATCACTTTTGATTAGACAAATACAAATTAAAATAATTCTGAGATATCATCTCACATCTATTAGATTGGCTAATATGACAAAAAAGGAAAGTGATATATATTGAAGAGGATGTGGGAAAGTTGGTGGAGTTATAAACTGATCCAACCATTCTAGAGAGCAATTTGGAACTATGCCCAAAGAGCAACCAAACTGTACATAACCTTTGATCTAGCAATACCATTACTAGTTTGTATCCCAAAAAGATCATAAAAAGGGAAAAGGACCTACATGTACAAAAATGTTTATAACAGCCATATTCATTGTGGCAAAATATTCGAAATTTGGGTATGACTGAATAAGTATATGAATGTAATGGGATACTATTGTGAAATAAGAAATGATAAACAGGCAGATTTCAGAAGAAAAAAAAAACAAACCTAGAAACACTTGTACAAAATCATGCAAAGTGAAATGAGTTGAACCAGGAAAACATTGTGCACAATATCAGTAACAGTATGTGATGATCAACTGTGATCAACTATGACTCAGCTCTTCTCAGCAACATGATGCTCTAAGACAAATACAAAAGACTCAAAAGGAAAATTATCCATATCCAGACAAAGAACTGATGGACTCTGAATGCAGATCAAAGCACCTTTTTTTTCATTTACTTTATTCTTTCTCAGGCTTCCCCCCCCCGTTTTGATCTGTTTCTTCTTCTGTAACTGTGACTAATCTGGAAATATGTTTCACCTGATAACACATGTATAAACTGTATCAAACTGTCCACATTTTTCAGAAGAATCAAGGGGAAAGAGGAAGGGAGAAAAATTTGGAACTTAAAATCTTGTAAAAAATGGATGCTAATAATTTTCTTTATATGTAATCAGGAAAAATATTATTAAAATAAATAATTAAATAAAAGGACACATAGATGGTACAGTGGAATAAAGCCTGGAGTCAATAAGACTCATCTTCCTGAGTTCAAAACTGGTCACAGACATGTGACAGTGATATGACCCTGGACAAGTCACTTAACTCTATTTGCCTCAGATTTCTTACCTATAAAAAAGAGCTGAAGAAGGAAATGGCAAATCTCTCTAGTATCTTTGCCACAAAAACACCAAATGGGGTCACAAAGAGTCAGACATAACTGAAAAAAATGATTGAACAAGAACTTCAAATAAAATGCAGTACATGAATATAATGAAGTGTTATTGTGCTATAAACAAACACAAAGACCCCAAATATAATGCATACAGTGCAGCATGGAGAAACCACGTCACTGATTTTTTGGAGTAAAGAAAGCAGAGACAATAAAACAATATGCACAATGGCTAGAGCAGTATGAATGATCAGAGTAACTGCAGAACAATACAAAGTTAATGGAAGTATGGAGAACAAGAATGTCCCCAAAGGGAAGAAATGAGAAGTCCACCCAATCCTACTCTTTTCCAAAAAAAAATGCAAGGTCTATAAGTATGGTACATTGTATATATTTTGAGTATGTTTTCTATGTATTCATCAGTTTTGCTAAAGATTTTTCTTCTTTCTATGCTTCTTAAAAATATTATTTGTTACATATAATGACTCCCTGAAAAAAGTGGAAGGGATAATGGGAGAAGTTATTATGATGTAAAAACAAAAGATTACAATAAAATTTCATTTGAAATACTTAATGTGTCATATTTTCATAACCTGACCTTTGAGGCTTTTCTAGTCTTCAGTAACTTACTTTTCTTCACAAACCTTAAAATCAATTTATATCAACTGACTTGCATTTTCTTTTTTTTTTAGTTTATTAATTTTTAGTTTTCAACATTCACTTCCATAAGACTTTGAGTTCCAAATTTTCTCCCCATCTCTCCCCTTCCCCCACCCCAAGATGGTGATTTGATATAGGCTCTAGATAAACATTCATATTGAACCTATTTTCACATTAGTCATTCTGTAAAGAAGAATTAGAACCAATGGGGAAAACCATGAGAAAGAAGAAACAAACAAACAAACAAAAAAGAAAAAAACAAAAGAGAGAGCAAATAGTATGCTTTGATCTGCATTCAGACTCCATTTGATCTGTCCATCCAGACTGGATGTGGACAACATTTTCCACCACGAGTCCTTTGGAGTTTTCTTGGATCCTTGCATTGTTAAGAAGAGATGAGTCTATCAAAGTTAGTTATCACACATCATGGCTGTTACTGTGTCCAATATTCTCCTGGTTCTGCTCACATCACTCAGTATCATTTCATTCATGATTTATATTTTTTTGATCACAACATTCCATCTCTCAGTCATATGACTTCCCAATGGCTGTCCTCAAAGCTTTGAAGATGTTGTTCCCTCACCTCAACTTCTTGGTTCTTCTGGCTTTCCTCAGGACCCAGTATAAGTTCTGATTCTTGCAGTTTCCTTTTCCCAAATTTTCCAGGTCCAAATGCCTTCCCCTTGCATGTCTTCCATGTACCTCATTATTTCTATTTTGTCTTAACAGTTGCAATGAGTGCACCTTGAACTTGAAGAAAGAGAGTGGGTTTGTACCTTTTCCTTTTTTGTTTTCTCTTTCTCTCATCCATAACACTGTGTCTGGCAAATAATAGATATTTAGGAATTCCTTGTTGAATGATTCACTTAAATCATGGGATCATTGATTTAAAACATAGTCTAAATGTTAAAACTCTAAAATAGATATCAATTGATCAATCCAAACCAACTTTTTGAGCATGCACTATGTGTCAGGCTCTCTGCAATGTTCTAGGAATACAAAGGCCATTAAAAACCATCCTTGCACTCAGGGAGTTAGTATTCTATTGAGAGAAACAAAGCATACATGTTGTCAACTTCATTCTTTGATACACGATTGTCCTCTCCCTCCAAATTTGCATAGGTATTCACATATTACAGTTGTGATCCTGGACTTAGGAAGTAGCATATATAGGCACTTTTGCCATCACTAGTGAAAGAAGGCCATAAATTTGAGCAGTTGATGGAGGTCATATCAATATGGCATCCATACAAATATCTACTTGACATATGCAGATCAATTTCATTTCATTTCAGCAATGCAATATAGATATTGTCAACTGGACTAAAAATAAACAACCATTGCCCTAACACACTTCCTTACAGTAATAACAGAGGTTTCTATAGTTAAGAAAGAAGTTAATTTAATGAAAACATATCCAAATGACTTAAAATTATGTGTGCCTTTTTTGTTTGTTTTACCTTGAACTGAAATGGCCAACAAGATAATTTAATCCATATAATGAGCACGAGAGTTACTCTACCTCAAAAAATTACTTCATGATTGACCTCATTATATTTAGCACATAACCACTATGGAATATGTTACTAGAAGAAGTTAAAAGAGTATGATGGCATTTTGAGCTACTTTACTACCAGGAATAAGCAAAGGGACAGAAGTATCAGGTTCTCATGGCCGTTAACACCAAGAAAATGAAATCTGTGTTATATTCACTCTCCAAATTTACTGTTGGACCAGCCAAACATACTCCATTAAAGAAGATAGTTTATGTAGGAAGAACACAGTAGCTGGTGCAATAAGGGGAATGGATTCAGTTTGGAGGGAGAGAGACTCTGTGATGCACATATACAGAATCTCATGAGAAGTCACAGAATCCAGGAATTGGGGCTTTGACTTATCAGTGCAGAGGGATCTGCATTTACCTTTTCCCCATAATTCAGAAAGAAACTCATTTCTTCTTTCTCTTTAGATTGAGAAAGTTCCTCAGTCAGATGGTCACAGATGTTCCTTTAGTTTTTAATTAATCATTAGTCATTGTTCATGGGGATTTTCACTTGAGATTTAAAAAAAAAATGGTCAGCTTTTGGGATCCAAGATGGCTGGGTAAAAAGGTAGTCACTCTCACCCTCCCCATCAACCTCTGGAAATGCAGAAAATATCACCCCAGAAAAAAACCTGGAACAGCTGAACCAGAAGAAAGATGGGGTGCAGCAGTGCAGCAACCCAGATAGCTAGAGGGATTAATGGGAAAAGCCCCTTTTACCCGGGGGGAAGGAGAGCTGTACAGAACTGGAGTTGCCCAGCAAGCTAGTGGAAAGACCCACTTTAGCACATCAGGAGGAGATTCTGGTGCCTCAGCATTCTACAGCAAATGGGTTTCCCAGTACCTCAGCAAAAATAAGGGAAGCAGCACTACAAAGGGCCGCAGGCAGATAAGCACCCTGTAGCATTCATCTGAAAGGAGCTGAAGAAAGCAACCTAGAGTTGCCCAAAAGTTCCAGCCTTGCTGATTTCAGCCCAACACCAGGTAAGCTGTCAGAACCCTATAGCCTTCAACTGCCAATCAGGAGGAGATCATGAGAGCCAGGTGGACCTCCAGTGTCTCAGTGAGGACAGAGGAACCGGTGGAAACCAGCTCAGAAAACCAACAGAATGCTTTGGCATTCTACAGCAAAGGAGTCTCCCAGTGCCTCAGCAGAACTAAGGGAGGCAGCATTGCAAGGGGCCCCAGGCCAATAAACACCCTGCAACACCCATCTAAAAGGAGCTTAAGAAAGCTAAAGGAAAGGAAAAGCAGGCAATGTAGAATTGCCTGAAAATCCCAGCCTTGCTGATTCCAACCCAACACCAGGTAAGCTGCCAGAACCCTACAGCCTCCAATTGTCAACATAAGAGTCCCCAGCACACAAAGCCAGTGACCAAGACCTAGGCTCCCAACACAAGAAGCTTGGGTTAGTGCCCTCTGCTCCCCAGCAGGAGAGCTTAATCTCCTTAAAGACCAGGGAATAAAGAAACACCACGAGTAAAAAGAAACATAGGATAGATTCATATTATGAGAAGAGTGAAGATCAAGACAGAAACTCTGAAGAGGACAGCGTTGTCAACAAACCCTCATTTGCAACATCAAAAGGGAATATGAAGCTGGTCTGAAGCCAAAAAAGCCTTCTTAGAAGAGCTCAAGAAGGATTTTAAAAGTCAAATGAGAGAGGTAGAGGAGTCTTTTAAAAGTACAATTGGCCAATTGGAAAAAAAGTACACTGAAGAAAACAAGCCCCTAAAAAACACAATTGTCCAACTGGAAAAAAGTACACTGAAGAAAACAAATCCCTTAAAAATACAATTGACCAATTGGAGAAGAAAGTACAAAATCTAACAGAAGAAAACAATATGTTAAAAATTAGAATTAGACAAATGGAAACTAATGACTCTATGAGAGAGCAAGAATCAGTCAAACAGAAACAAAAAAGTGAAAAAAAAATAGATGAAAATGTGAAGTACCTCATGGGTAAAACAACTGACCTGGAGAATCGATCCAGGAGAAACAATTTAAAAATTATTGTCCTATTTGAAAATCATGATGAAAAAAAGAGCCTGGGTAGTATTTTTCAGGAAATCATAAAGGAAAACTGCCCTGAAGTCCTAGAACCAGAAGGTAAAATAACTATAGAAAAAATCCATCGCTCCCCTCCTGAAAGAGATCCCAAATTGAAAATGTCAAAGAATGTAAAAGCTAAATTCCAAAATTACCAGATGAAAGAGAAATTACTGCAAGCAGCCAGAAATAAACAATTTAAATATCATGGAACCACAATCAGAATTACACAGGACCTTGCAAATTCTACATTAAAAGACTGTAGGGGGCAGTTAGGTGTTTCAGTGGATAGAGCCTTGGCCCTGAAGTCAGGAGTACCTGAGTTCAAATCCAGCCCCAGACACATAACACTTACTAGGTGTGTGACCCTGGGCAAGTCACTTAACCCCATTCCCTAGCCCCCCCCCCCCAAAAAAAAATTAAAATAAGGAAAGAAAAATCTTAAAAAAAATGAAAGACCATAGGGCGTGGAACATGATATTCCTTAAAGCAAAGGAGCTTGGATTGCAGCCAAGGATCAACTACATAGTGAAAATGAGTGTGATTTTTCAGGGGAGGAGATGGATATTCAATGAAATGAGGGAATTCCAAACCTTCCTGATAAAAAGACCAGAGCCCAACAAAAAATTTGTTCTTCAAGTACAAAATTCAAGAGAGACATAAAAAGGTAAATGGGACAGAAAGATACAATATGTTATTAATAAGGGCAAAATGTTTACATCCCTACAAGGGAAGATGTCACTTGGAATTCTTGAGAACTGTATTGTTATTACACCATGTAAAAGCAGTATACATAAGGGGGGGGATATAAGTTGACTTTAAAGGAATGATAAAAAAATCTAATCAAGTGGGTTAAATGGGTCCAAGTAAGTGGATTAGCCTGATCTAAGAAAATGTACTGAGAAAGGAGGAGGCAGACAAGGGTAAATTACATTACAGAAAAGATAGGAAAACCTATTAAAGCAGAGGGAAAGAAGGGAGGGAGATGAGCAGTGTTTGAACCTTACTGACATCAGATTTGACTCAAGAAGGGAACAACATAATCAGTTAGGTATAGAAATCTAATTTGCCTTATAGGCAGTAGGAGGAGAATGGGAAAAGAAAAGGGAGGGGGGACAGAAGGAGGTGGTGATCAAAAGCAAAACTAGTGAGGGGGAAAAATGAAGAAAGGAGAAAGAAAAGCATAAACCAGGAAGGGGTGGGGGGAGAATGGAGAAAAAGACACAGAGAGTAATCATAACTGTAGATGTAAATGGGATGAACTCTCCCATAAAAAAGAAACATATAGCAGAATGGATTAAAAAGCATAATCCTGCAATATGTTGTTTACAGGAAACACATTTGAAAAAGAGTGACACATACAGGATAAAGGTAAAAGGCTGGAACAGAATATATTATGCTTCAACTGAAGTAAAAAAAGCAGAGGTAGTAATCCTGATCTCAGACAAAGCAAAAGCAAAAATAGATCTTATCAAATGATATAAGGAAAGAAACTACATCCTGCTAAAAGGCACCATAGACAATGAAGTAATATCATTACTAAACATATATGCACCAAATTGTATAGCATCCAGATTCTTAGAGGAGAAGTTCAGGGAGTTATAGGAAGAAATAGACAGCAAAATTTTATTGGTGGGGAACCTCAACCTCCCACTCTCTGAACTGGATAAATCTAACCACAAAAGAAACAAGAAAGAAATTTAGGAGGTGAAGAGAATAATAGAAAAGTTAGGTATGATAGACGTGTGGAGAAAACTGAATGGGGATAGAAAGGAATATACTTTTTTCTCGGTGGTACATGGTACACACACACACAAATTGACCATGTACTAGGGCATAACAATCTCAGAATGCAATGCAGAAAGGCAGAAATGTTAAATGCATCCTTTTCAGATCATGATGCAATAAAAATTATATGTAATAAAGGGCCATGGAAAGATAGACTAAAAAATAATTGGAAAATAAATAATCTGATCCAAAAAATGATTGGGCCAAACAAGAAATCATAGAAACAATCAATAATTTCAATCAAGAAAATGACAATAATGAGACAATATACCAAAACTTATGGAATGCAGTAAAAGCAATTCTTAGCAGAAGTTTTATATTTCTAAATGCTTACATAAATAAAATAGAAAAAGAAGAGATCAATGAATTGGGCATTCAACTAAAAAAAAAAACTAGAAAAAGAACAAATTAAAAATTCTCAATTAAACACCAAATTAGAAATATTGAAAACCAAAGGAAAAATTAATAAAATTGAAATTAAGAAAACTATTGATGTAATAAATAAAACTAAGAGCTGGTTTTATGAAAAAAAAACAATAAAATAGATAAACCTTTGGTTAATTTAATTAAAAAAAGAAAGAAGAAAACCAAATTACTAGTATCAAGAGTGAAAAGGGTGAAGCTCCCACCAAGGAAGAAGAAATTAAAATAACAATTAGAAATTATTTTGCCCAATTATATGCCAACAAACTTGACAATCTTAGTGAAATGGATACATATTTATAAAATTATAAGTTGCCCAAATTAACAGAAGAGGAAGTAAAATATTTAAATAACCCCATCTCAAAAAAAAATTGAACAAACCATTGATGAGCTCCCTAGGAAAAAATTTCCAGGGCCAGATGGATTTACATGCAGATTCTATCAAACATTTAAACAACAATTAATTCCAATACTATATAAACTATTTGGTAAAATAGGTAAAGAATGAATCTTACCAAATTCTTTTTATGATACAAATATGGTGCTGATACCTAAACCATGAAGAGTCAAAACAGAGAAAGAAAATTATAGACCAATTTCTCTAGTGAATATAGATGCAAAAAATTTGAAGAAAATATTAGCAAATAGGTTATAGCAACTTATCACACAAATAATACACTATGACCAGGTAGGATTTATATCAGGAATGCAGGGCTGGTTCAATATAAGAAAAACTATCAGCATAATCCATCATATCAACATCAAAACTAACAGAAACCACATGATCATCTCAATAGATGCAGAATAAGCTTTTGACAAAATACAACACCCATTCCTATTAAAAACATTAGAGAGCATAGGTATAAATGGAGTCTTCCTTAAAATAATAAAAGCATCTATCTAAAACCTTCAGCAAACATAATATGTAATGGGGACAAGCTAGAAGCATTTCCAATAAGATCAGCAGTGAAACAAGGATGTCCATTATCACCACTGTTATTCAGTATCGTACTGGAAATGTTAGCTTTAGCAATAAGAGAAGAAAAAGACATTGAAGGCATTAGAATAGGCAAAGAAGAAACAAAGCTATCATTCTTTGCAGATGACATGATGTTATACTTAGAAAATCCCAGAGAATTAAGTAAAAAACTACTTGAAATAATAAACAACTTCAGCAAAGTTGCAGGCTATAAAATAAACCCACATAAATCTCTGGCATTTCTATATATTACCAACAAAGCCCAACAGCAAGAGATAGAAAGAGAAATTCCATTTAAACTTACTGTAGACATTATAACATATTTAGGAGTCTACCTCCCAGAACAAACCCAGGAACTCTATGAACACAATTACAAAATACTTTTCATGCAAATAAAATCAGATCTAAATAATTTGGAAAACACCAGTTGCTCATGGTAGGCCGAGCTAATATAATAAAAATGACAATTCTACCTAAGCTAATTTACTTATTTAATGCCATACCAATCAAACTACCAAAAAATTACTTTATAGAGTTAGAAAAAATAATAACAAGACTCATTTGGAAGAACAAAAGGTCCAGAAAATCAAGAGAACTAATGAAAAGAAATTCAGGGGAAGGCGGCCTAGACATTCCAGAACTTAAATTGTATTATAAAGCAGCAATCATCAAAACTGCTTGGTACTGGCTAAGAAATAGAGTGGTGGATCAGTGGAATAGATGAAATATGCAAGACACAGTAGTCAATGAATATAGTAATCTATTATTTGATAAACCCAAAGATCCCAGCTTCTAGGATAAGAACCCACTCTTTGAAAAAAACTGCTGGGTAAACTGGAAAAGAGTATGGCAGAAACTAGGCATAGACCAAAACCTCACACCATATACCAAAATAAAGCCAAAATGGGTACATGATTTAGATATAAAGGCTGATACTATAATCAAATGAAGAAAACAAGGAATAGTTTACCTGTCAGATCTATGGAGAACAGAAGAATTCATGACCAAAGAGGAGATAGAGAACATTACAAAAAGCAAAATGATAATTTTGAATACATTAAATTGAAAAGTTTTTGCACGAACAAAGCCAATGCACCTAAGATTAGAAGGAAGGTAGAAAACTGGGAAAAAATTTTTTTACAACCAGTCTCTCTGATAGGGACCTCATTTCTAAAATATATAGAGAATTAAATCAAATTTATAAGAATATAAGCCATTCCACAATTGATAAGTGGTCAAAGGATATGAACAGACACATCTCAGATGAAGAAATGCATTGCTGGTAGAGTTGTGAAATGATCCAATCATGTTGGAGAGCAATTTGGAACTATGCCCAAAGGGCTGTAAAAATGTGCATACCCTTTGACCCAGCAATAGCACTTCTAGAGCTATATCCCAAAGAGATCACACAAATGGGAAAAGGACCTACATGTACATAAATATTCATAGCAGCTCTTTTTGTGGTGGCAAAGAATTGGAAATTGAGAGGATGCCCATCAATTGGGGAATGGCTGAGCAAGTTGTGGTATATGAATGTGATGGAATACTATTGTGCTATAAGAAATGATGAAAAGGCTGACTTCAGAAAAACCTGCAAAAACTTGTATGGTCTGATGCTGAATGAAGTGAGCAGAACCAAGAGATCGCTGTACACAATAACAGCCATGTTGTGTGGTGACTAATATTGATAAACTTAACCCTTCCTGGCAATACAAGGATCTAAGATATCTCCAGAGGCCTTGTGATGGAAAATGCTTTCCACACCCAAAGAAAGAACTATGGAAGCCAAATTGTTATTTTTTTTATCTTCTGTTGAGTTTTGTTTCCTCTTTCTGATGGTTCCTCCTATTGATTTTAATTTCTACTTACAACATCACTAATGTGAAAATATGTTTAATATGAATGTAAATGTATAACCTATATCAGATTGTGTGCAATCTTGGGGAGGGTGGTGGGGAGGAAGGGGGAGGAAAATTTTAAACTCAAATGTATAGGGAAGTGATTATTGATAAATCAAAAAAATTAATAAGAAAATTTAAAAAAATACAAAAAAAAACTACTGGGAAAACTGGAAAAGAGTATGGCAGAAACTAGGCATAGACCAAAATCTCACACCATATACCAAAATAAAGTCAAAATGGGTTCATGATTTAGATATAAGGGCTGATACTATAAGCAAACTGGGAGAGCAAGGAATAGTTTACCTATCAGATCTTTGGAGAACTGAAGAATTCATGACCAAAGAAGAGATAGAGAACATTAAGAAAAGCAAAATGGATAATTTTATTTACATTAAATTGAAAAGTTTTTGCACAAAGAAAACCAATGCAACTAAGATTAGAAGGAAGGTAGAAAATTGGGAAAGAATTTTTACAACCAGTCTCTCTGATAAGGGCCTCCTTTCTAAAATATATAGAGAATGAAGTCAAATTTATAAAAATACAAACCATTCCCCAATTGATAAATGGTCAAAGGATATGAACAGACAGTTCTCAGATAAAGAAATTAAAGCCATCTAAAGTCATATGAAAAAATGCTCTAAATAGCTATTGATTAGAGAAATGCAAATCAAAACAACTCTGAGGTACCACATCATACCTATCAGAATGGCCAACATGACAAAAGAGGAAAATGATAAATGCCGGAGAAGATGTGGGAAAATTGGAACACTAATGCATTGCTGGTAGAGTTGTGAAATGATCCAATCATTTTGGAGAAAAATTTGGAACTATGTGGAAAGGGCTACAAAAAAATGTGCATACCCTTTGACCCAGCAATAACACTTCTAGGGATTTAACCCAAAGAGATCATACAAATGGGAAAAGGACCCATATGTATAAAAGTATTCATAGCAGCTCTTTTTGTGGTGTCAAAGAATTAGAAATTGAGGGAATGCCCATCAGTTGGGGAATGTCTGAGCAAGTTGTGGTATACAAATGTGATGGATTACTACTGTGCTATAAGTAATGATGAACAAGCTGACTTCAGAAAAACCTGGAAAATCTTGTATGGTCTGATGCTTAGTGAAGTGAGCAGAACCAAGAGAATGTTGTACACAATAACAGCCATGTTGTGTGATGACTAATATTGATAAACTTAACCCTTCCCGGCAATACAAGGATGTAAAACATCTCTAGAGGCCTTGTGATGGAAAATGCAATCCACATCCAAAGAAAGAACTATGGAAGTTGAATTACTATTTTTTTTTCATCTTATATTGAGTTTTGTTTCCTCTTTCTGATACTTCCTCCTTTTGGTTTTAATTTTTACTTACAATATCACTAACGTTAAAATATGTTTAATATGAATTTAAATCAGATTGTGTGCCATCTTGGGGATGGTGGTAGGGAGGAAGGGGGAGAAAAATTTTAAACTCAAAAGCATATGGAAGTGGCTATTGATAAATCAAAATAAATTCACAAAAAAGATTAAAAAATGCTTCTTCTACAGACACATCCCAGATTCCCCATACAGTGTCACTTTTCCAGCAAATGAAATGATAATCACATTTCTAAAGAGAGATGATTACAGATTTAGTTTTCCCTATAAATCTAGACCTGCCAGCCTCCATTGCACTCATGAGCACCTGGGCACACATTGACTGATACATCCCTATCCCTTGCACTAGAGGTATAGATAAGTCTGATAAGTCACTTTGGTACTTGGCCTCAGAGACAGAAACTAATAAAGAGATAAATCATCAAGGAGGAGCCAATCACACCTCTGTGTGCTGGGAGTGCAGATTAATATTTCTCAATAGGTATGATGGTATTAGTTAAAAAAAATTGAGACATAGTGACATCCTGGGGACTTTGCTGATGCCTTTAACTCTGATCATCTTTCTCCGAACTTTGAAACAGGGTAAGTTAGTGGAATGTCTTTGCCTGAGGGATTCTGTCCCAGTAGCTGTAGCCCTTGGAACTGTTGATCCATTTAATCTGATGAGGTATCTGCAGTCAGAGAATCTGAGCCCATACTATGCCATGGAGATCCCAATTTTTAACCTAGCTTCTGTCAGTGGTAGGGGAAGAGTGCAAGCTTAGAGGTTTCTTGAATTAATTTTTATTTATTTCATTAAATATTTCCCAATTACATGTAAATAAAATAATAATTATATGATTCTTGGGAGTTACAAGCATTATTTTCCCATGTAGGAGTGTAAACAGTTCTACCTTACTGAACTTTTATGATTTATTTTATTGTTTGATTTTTTATGCTTCTCTTGAGTCTTGTATTTGAAAGCCAAATTTTCTATTGAGCTCTTTTTTATAAGAAATTCTTGAAAATCTTCTATTTCATTGAATGCTCATTTTTTGCCCAGAATGAATATATACTTATTTTTTGTTGAGTAGGTGCTTTTTGATTGTAATTTTATCTCCTTTGCTCTCCCAAATATCATATTCTAAGCCCTTCAATCCTTTAATGTAGAAGCTGCTAAATCTTGTGATATCCTGACTTTTGCTCCATGATATTTGGATTGCTTCCTTTTGACTAGTTGTGATATTTTCTCCTTGATCTGGGGGCTCTGGAATTTGATTATAATATTCCTAGTTGTTGTCACTTGGGAATCTCTTTTAAGAGGTGATCAATATATTCTTTCAGTTTCTATTTTGCCCTCTGATTCTAGAATATCAGGATAATTTTCCTTGATGATTTCTTAAAAAATGCTGTCTAGGATCCTTTTATGATCATGGCTTTCAGATAGTCCAAATAATTCTTACATCATCTCTCCTCAATATGTTTTACAGGTCAGTTGCTTTTCCAATGAGATATTTTACAATTTCTTCTGTTTTTCATATTTTGATTTTGTTTTATTGTTTATTGAGAAAATCATTTATTCTATTTAATATTATTTATTCTAATATTTATTCTATGAGAATAGAGTCATTAGATTTTACTTGCCCAATTCTCATTTTTAAGAAATTACTTTTTTAGTAAGCTTTTGTGATCCCTTTTCTATTTGGCCAATTCTGCTTTTTAAGGGATTATTTTCTTAGTGAATTTGTGTATATCTTTACAAATTTGCACAAATATTAATAATTTGTACAAATTATCAATTTGTACAAATTACCATGTGGCTAATTCTGCTTTTTAAGTAGTTCTCTTCAGTGTGCATTTTTGTTTTCTTTTACCATTTGACCTATTTTTTTAAGTTGTTATTTTCTTCAGTATGTTTTGCGCCTTCTTTACCAGGCTGTCGTACTTTTTTTTCATGGTATTCTTGCATCACTGTCCTTTCCCCAGCAATTTTTTCTCTGCCTCTCTTATTTGATTTTAAAAATCCTTTTTTGGGGGGAGCAGGTTGGTGGCATGATAGATAGAGCACTGGCCCTGGAGTCAGGAGGACTTGAGTTCAAATCACGCCTCAGACACTTACTAGCTACATGTTTGACTCTGGGCAAGTAACCCAACCCCCATTGCCTCCAAAAAATAAAAAAAAATCCTTGTTGAACTCCTTCAGAAACTATTTTTGGGCCTGAAACTAATTTACATTGTTCTTTTAGGCTTTGGATGTAGTAGTTTTTACTTTGTTGTTTTCTTCTGAGTTTGTGTTTTGAGGTTCCCTGTCACAATTTATATGCTTTCTGATATTTTTAATAGGAATGAGTTTTGTGTTTTGTTAAATGTTTCTTTTTTCATTTATTGAAATAAGCACATTTTTTGGTTCTTTTTATTATCCATATGGTCAATTTTGCTGATAGATTTCCTAACATTGAACTATCCCTTCATTTCTTGTATAAATCATAACTGGTCATAGTGTATGATCTTTGTAATATGTTGATGTAATCTCCTTACTAGTATTTTATTTTTTAAATAATGTTTCCCAATTACATGTAAAATATGTTTAACATTCATTTTTTAAACATTTTGAGTTCCAAATTCTCTCTTTTCTTGCTTCTCTCTTCTTCCCTGTTCTTGAGATAGTACTATATATATATATATACACACACACACATATACACATATGCACATATGTATATATATACACATATACATATATGTATATATAATATATACATATGTATTTTATGCATGTTTAAACATGCAAAACATATTTCCATATTAGTCATCTTGTGAAAGAAAACACAGACCCCCCAAAAAAGTTTTAAAAAATTATGCTTCAATCTGCATTCAGAATCCTTCAGTTCTTTCTTTAGAGATGGATAGCATTTTCATCATGAGTCCTTCAGGATTTTCTTAGATCACTGTATTGCTGAGAATACCTAAGTCATTCACAGTTGATCATTGTACAATATTATTGTTACTTTGTATAATAGTCTCCTGGTTCTGGTCATTTCACTTTATATCTGTTCATATAAGTCTTTCTGAGCTTTTCTGAAGTCATCCTCCTCATTATTTCTTATAGTACATTAGTATTCTGTTACAATCATATGTCAAAACTTGTTCAGCCTTTCCCCCAATCTATTAGCCTGATTAAGATGACAAAAGAGGAATATTGCAAATATCGGGAGACTGATCTTCCATAAAATAGGAACCCTTGTACTCTGTAGAATTGTAAATTGGTCTAGACATTCTTGAAACCAAAATGTAACTAACTCCAAAATGTTAGTAAAGTGTAAATACCCTTTGACTCAATTATGATACTACTAGGCCTATAAGCTAAAGACATCAAAGCATGAGAAAAAGAGCTTACTTATTCCAAAATTTTTTTTTAGTAGATCTTTATATGATAGCCAAAATTGGAAGTTAAGCTGAAGTTCTCATGTTGAGGAATGGCTAAACAAATTTTTGTATATAAATGTAATGAAATATTATAGTGTGGTAAGAATTGATGAAATGCATCATTTCAGTGGAAACTAAGCATACTTCTATAAAGTGATGCAGAGCAAAATGAGTAGTCAATCAACAAGTAAAAACAAACCAACCGGCCCTAGCTGAGATTTTATTTCAGCTCTGATTTCTGCCTCTTGACCTCCTTGACTTCCTTCAAATTCCATCTAAAATCTTACTTTTTCTAAGACACTTTTTTTTCTTTTCCTCTTAATGTTAGTGCTTTTCTGCTCAGGTGATCTCCAATTTATTCTATGTGTATCTTGTTTGTTGGCATGTTGTCTTCCCCTTTACTTAGACTGTGAGCTCCTTGAGAGCAGTGCCTTTTTTTTCTTTGTATCCCTTGCTCTTAGTATATTGCTAGGGACATAGTAAGTACTTACTGAATGCTTTTTGGTATAACTTGTGTGGCAGGGACAATGAGCTAAGTGTTGAGGGTTAAAAGAAAGGCACCTGCAATACATTTCCCCTAGGAACTCACAATCTAATTGGCAAAACAAATTGATAACTACTACATACAAGTAAGGTATTTACCTATCCAACTGGTGGTCAGCTCAGGTGGAAAGTGCTTAAATTAAGGTTGACTTAAAAGTTCTCATCAATAGTGGGATTTCAGCTGAGACTTAGAAGAAATCAGAGAAGTTAAGAAGTAGAGGTCAGTATTTAGAGTATTCCAGGAATAGAGAAAAAAAGGCAGAGTCAAGTGATAGAGTATTTTGTTTCAGAACAGCAAGGAGGTCAATGTCACTAGATCTCAGAGTATATAGAGGGGACTCAAGTGTAAGAGAGGAAAAGTATGAAGGAATCATGTTATGAAAGGGAATAAAAGCTAAACTGAGAATTTTTATAAAATTTGATAATGAAGGTAATAGAGAGCCCCCAGATTTACCGTGTTGAGAAATGACAGACTTGTTCAAGACATAAATCACTTCCATAGCCAAGTGAAACATGGACTGGCATGGGAAAAGAGTTGAGAAAGGGAGAATAGGTGGGTCAGGGTATTGACAGTGACAAAAGAGAGAATGTGTGTATGCAAGATATTTTGCCAAGGTAGAATTAACAGAATTTGGCAACCTGCCATATGGAGATTGAGAGAGAGTGAAGAATTGAATGCAATAATGAAGTTGTAGTCCAAGATCTGCATGAACTGATGCAGAGAAATATAAGCAGAACCAAGAAATAAAAGTTAATTACAAGGCAAATGGAAAGAAATACTACATCCAAAAAAATCAAAAGGAAACAATACTGTAAAAATAAAACAGGACTCAATGGAAAATATATGAGAGGAAACCCTCAACTCACCATTTCACTGAGGTGGGAGGTCAATAGTTGTTACACAATGCACATGTTTTGGGGATTTTTCAATGTATTCCTCTTTTGTCCTGGTTTTTGTTTCCCTTTCTAAAAAATCATATTACATCTGTTGGCTTCCCATAAGGGAGAAGGAAAAGGATATTTGAGATAACCTTACAGGTGTAAGAAATAGAAGATATCAATAAAAAATACACAGGAATAAATTATACAGTATTTTGCCAAATCATGTCATTTATTATTTTTGTGATATCTCTGATATATATGAAATTCTGTCCACCAAGAAGGCTACCATGAGACCATCGTTAGCATTCACCATATTTGACCCGAACTCTTGCAATACACCCATGAGTTCCTCTCATAAAAGTCTCTGACTCTTCTAATTCATCCTCTTGTGAACATCCCACTTGATCTCTCTGAAATGTTTCTGAAAATGTCAAGCCCACCCAATGAACTCTGGATGCTCTAGTAACTACAGGATCAAAAATACATTCTTCTGTTGGTTAATGAAAATTCTTCATATTTGTCTTTTCCTATCTTTCATTTTGCCTTTTACTCCCACTTACTCTATGATCTAATTATATTTTACATTTAGTTTTTTGTGTTAAACTCCAGCTCTCGTTCCTGTACCTTTGGATTAGCTGTCCCTCATACCTGCAATCTCTTCCTCTTTGCCTCCCTGGCTGCCTTTATGATCTGGTATTTCTGAGCTTCTATATTTAAGACTTGCCCTGGAAGAGCCAGGAGGAAGAAAAGTCAGGTTAACGTTAAGTGGTGAGAAAGGAAACAAACTCCTTCTTAGAGAGTCACTTCATTATTGGCCTTAATTTATCCTGAACATGTAGTCTGAGAAATTTATGTCCTGAACTATGTCAAACAATATGAATACGCATGGGGTAAATTTGTTTCTATGAATAGTGACATGTTTGCTATAACCTTCAGAACCCACTACCTCAGGATCTGAAATCCTGGTTATGTTTCCTTTCTATGTCCTACTGTTGTATGAGCTAAAGCAGGACTTTAGAAAGAGGAAAATCATTCTAAGACTAGTACAAAAATTTGTATACCTCTGTAATCAAATATACAGATTGGTGGCATAGTGGAGAGAGGGCTGGATTTAGAATAAAAAAGACTAGAACTTAAATCCTAACTCAGCCACTTTTCATCTGTGAGATTCTGGGCAACTCAGTTAATTGATTTCTCAGGCTTATTTTATGCATTTGTTAAAATGTGGATAATATGTGCCTATTTAGCATGAATTTTGAACAGATAAGATAATATATTGCATATAAACATATTTGAAAGCACAAAATACAGATGCCATTTATTAATATTATTACTGCAAAGGCGGCTATTCCTTGATACTCAGGATAAAAATGACATCAGGAGACCAAGAATACAGGGATTGTCACCTCACATATTAGTGCTTAGAGATCATTTCTCTCTTCCAGATGACTTGGAAAAATCATTCCCTCCTTCCCTCTGATAAGGCAAGGAAAAAGGTTCCTTTCCAAATGTCCAGAGATTCTCTTTTAGAGATTTTAATTAATCACTAACAATTGTTCATGGGGATTTGCACCTGAGACAAAAGTTTGTTCTTTCTTCAGACATTTCCCAGAGTCCTCCTCCTGACAGTGTCTTTTTGTCCCCTACAGGTGACATGATAATCACAGCTCTTTGGGGAGATGAGATCAGACAATTCAGTCTCTATAACTCCAGTCTTGGACATCCACACCACACATACATGTGTGCACACACATGTATGCACATACACAGTGGTGGAAACAATTCTATACCATTCTCCAGCAGGACTGATCAGTCTGGTGAGTGCTTTTGTTTCTAGGGCTCAGAAACAGATGTTCCTAGAGATAATATATGTGTGTGTATGTGTGTGTATATGTACATGTGTATATCTATCTCTATCTCTATCTATCTATCTATCTATCTATCTATCTATCTATCTATCTATCTATCTATCTATCTATCTATCT
>NW_020954584.1:125464-125972 GCF_900497805.2 Vombatus ursinus
CTTAATTTTATTCTCCAGATATCACTCCTTCATCTTCAACTCCCCCTAAGCCATCTATCTATCTATCTATCTATCTATCTATCTATCTATCTATCTATCTATCCATCCATCCATCTATCCATCCATCCATCTATCTATCTATCTATCTATCTATCTATCTATCTATCTATCTATCTATCTATCTATCCATCCATCCATCCATCCATCCATCCATCCATCTATCTATCTATCTATCTATCTATCTATCTATCTATCTATCTATCTATCTATCTATCTATCTATCTATCTATCTATCTATCTATACATCTATCTATCTATCTATCTATACATCTATCTATCTATCTATCTATCTATCTATCTATCTATCTATCTATCTATCTATCCATCCATCCATCCATCCATCCATCTATCTATCTATCTATCTATCTATCTATCTATCTATCTATCTATCTATCTATCTATCTATCCATCCATCCATCCATCCATCCATCCATCCATCCATCCATCC